>NW_027192191.1:659327-798380 GCF_041956535.1 Calcarisporiella thermophila
TATCGCTCGAACTGCAGGGTGGCTAGTAGTAGCGGCTGTCATATTATTTGGAGCTCGAGATAGAATAGGTTTTAAATAACACATGGCTACAGTGTTATAATTTACATGTTGATCGTTTATTGTGGTTGCAAAAAGCAACCCTAATCATGCATTTTTCTTTAAAAGTTCAATTAGAAATTATATAGAGTATGATTTAAGCTATTAAGGTTTTTTGTGGCTCAACAATTTACGCAAACCTTCCATCAAAGCGCTTTAACAATATTTCTGATGTAACAGCATCAATTAAAGAACATATGCAAAGCAGACAACCCCATATTAGTCGCCAGCTTGAAGCACTTTCTCTAGATGTGAATAGGCTAGAAGAAGGATTAAATCATCTGAAATTTTTAGCATTTAATTCTGCACCGTCGGGCGATTTAGCGAGCGTAAGAGATTTAGACAGTAACACCAACTCTTCTCTCTCAAACATTGAATCTGAATCGGTGTCAAAACGCACTCAAAAGCATTGTATCGATCGGAACTCCCTCTTCACTGGAGAGAATCTACACTTTCAGTTAAAATTGAGGACTGCAGACGAACTTCGTCGTCTCCTCAGTGCTCATTTTGCATTCGACAGAAATTCACATCTCTCAGTCCCTTTTCTCGATTTTTCCAAGGATCAAGCGCGAGCCAAATCATTTCGCCCATGTACCTTTTTGAACTGGCAATCCCCGGAGCTCCTCCAAGACGATTCACTATACCCCTCTCCCAATCGAGGTTTCGCCATCAATCGCAAACTTAAAGACTATATTTTCCACACCTACTTCAGCAACTGTTCCGGATACTTTGTTTATCCAGATAAGCCAGCTTTTCTTGAAAGCTATTATCGTGGAGAAATCGAACCAACATTACTGCACACAGCCATTGCCGATACGGCTCTTCATCTGCTGATGTTTCATGAAGAGTGTCCAATGTTTAGTCAGATTAATAGTATGATCGGGGGGCTGTTATATTATGCGCAGCGACTTTTAGAGGATGCATTTGACTCCCCTACAATTCAGACTACACTTGCATTTTTGTATATGGAAAATTGTATGAGAAAGCTTTCCCGGTTTGATGACTCGTACACGTATCATAAACAGGCAGTTCTTATGGCACTGGCATTGAGATTGGATCGAGATAATCCAAAGGAGCGTGATCGTGTACAGATAGAATTTCGGAGAAGAGTATGGTTAGTATGGAATGGTTGATGCGTGCTTGTTTTTGACTAGGGGATAGGCTAACTAGAACATATAGGTGTTTACTTTGCGGAAATGAATTGAAGCTTGCAGGAGTATATGGGAAACCTTGGTTGCTCGATTTGGAGATTATCCACAACTCGCTCGACGCAATTGCAGCTCCAAGTGACGACGATGCCGATAGAATGTATCTGGTAAGCAATTTCCCATTGTGATTTTTGGCCATTTTAATGTTACAGGTGTGATAATATAGACATGGCTAAAATCAGAAGCAGAGTTTCACTACAAGCTCGCGAAATTCTCAGATTTCGACTGGACACAGCAGGACTACTTAATTACGCAGCATCTCATTAGTGTTGCTGCATTTCTGCAACAGAATATTAGACAGGTGTTTAATATCATTAGCAGGGAGGATATCCATGCCCGGCGAACGATTGGATTGTGCGTTAGGCAGACTTTCTGGGTCGATTGGTGCCATATGTGGATGCAATTTATCGAGTCAGACGCACCTCCACGGAGAATGGAGACTGAGTTCATGCAGCAGCTGAGAGGCAAGGCCTTTGAAGAGTTTCTAAGGGTAATTCTCCCTTCATCTGTAATCTCAATGCGCAACTGGACTAGAAAAATTTATGTTGAATATTGCTGTTCCACTAGGGATTGTACAACATAACCTTGTGTTGGCAAGATGCCATCCGGCTCCAAAATTGGTGCAAGGTATACACGCCTAGTTATATCTTTTGCCATCTATTCAAATTTATTGCACGAACACATCCAAGTCACACCGCGCGACGATATATTTACGCACAGTTGTCACAAATATACCAGCACATGAAATCTGTTCTGAGGCCCTCGTGCATTGCTGTACAAGTACAGATGACAGACGTAGCAAATGCTCTCGAGGAGATGCGCCCAATAGTTTTTACTAAAGAAGAGCTGAGAGCTACGAGGTTTAGGCCGATTGCGATAAGAAAGCGGCTCGAACCATTAAACTAGTCATCCCGGCAAGGCATTGTGCCATTCAAGTCTCTCTTAGTACTCAAAAGGCCTGTTTATTATAACTTGTTTTATTTGAAAGACTGTAAATGTGTATTTAAACATAATTTTTCAAGGACATCAGCGTTCAAATCGATTCAAGCCCGAAGAGGGTACCTTTAAGAAAAATAACCTTGAATAGTGTGAAAGGATGTCGGTGTATAGCATTTTTCATAGGCAGGAAAAAATCGCCTTGAGCCATCTTTTCTTTCCTCAAATAGCTCATTTTTCATAACCGATGTAGTCGGAGGTTTCAAATAAAGTTTTGCTAATTGGAGCTGTGCTCTCTTGTTATGTATCCAAAAGAATTCAACAGGAAGCATTGGATGACATTAGTCTCGCATCTCTTACTATAACCATAGCGCATGGTGAACGCATGCCTTGTTAGGTCTCATCAATGAAAGTCATATTTTCCGTATCTGCATTTATCAAATGAGGCGTTTAACGAGCAGATGCATTCTGTTTCGACCATTTTTATTAAACCACGTGGAGTTTCCAATGAAGAAGCAGATAAGGAATTCAGTTGGAGAAAAAAGGAGATACGTGGATGCGTATTGGAGAGCATCGATTTCGAACCAGGCACGGTGTAGAATCAATTTACCCAGTCATCTCTTCTGTCAAATGTACAAGTTTATAGCGAGAACACACCCAAATCATTTAAGTTGAGAGCGACTCGAAGCCGAACAACTTTTGCTTTATAAATTTCATGGCAAAAGAAACAAAGTTATCAGTACATCGTACAAGAACAGAAATCCTTTACAACAATGCAGAGGAAAACAAAAGCTAAAAAAAATTATAAAAGCCGAATCGCTTGCTTGAAATGTCATAAAATCTATTTAAAATAGGCCCTCGCAAAAGAAAAGTAGGGGGTATAACTAAGCATAGCCAAGCAGTGAGAATTAGAAAGAAGAATTAAGACGTTATAGAGATAAAACAGATTTCAGTATGATTTGTCTTCTGGCGTGGGTGGTAGGGTGTCCACGTCTGGGTTTTGACCCCACCGCCGGATGACTTCAAGGATTTTGGTTTGGTTCACTATATCAGGCCACAATGATTAGCACACCTGGTATAAAGTTAGTCGATAAGACAAGGAGCATTCCTAACCTGGCTTGTGAAGACAATCCTGCATTCCAGCCTCTAAACAAGTTTGCTTGGTAGAGCTTTGGACATCTAGCAGCACGCATAATGGAGCTGGGGTTAGTGACAAGCATATCCTCGTCAAAATACTCGAAGCCTTACCAGCCGTCAAAGCAATAATCGGGACATGCCGCATGCGGGCATTGGAGTACTCCCATTTTCTTATTGCTCTCGCCGCCTCGAACCCATCGAGGTGGGGCATATGGCAGTCCATGAGGATTACGGAGATATCGCTTGCCGACCTAAAAAGTGAAGTCAAGCCACAGGTTAATCCATGCATTGATGAGCTAGCCAGAGGGGCCTGGGGCTAAAGCAAAGCTGCCAAATCTACCTTTGGAACATTTTCACGGCTTCCTCACCGTCATTTGCAAGCAGAATCTTCTCAAACCCATACTTGTGGAGTTGTCGAACCACAACTTTCTGCGCTATCGGATTGTCCTCAGCCACCAACACGGTGATGTTGGTGATGTGGGCTAGCTTTTCACTTTTACTCATGCTCTCTTCGAGTCTGAAAGTGCCCGCATTCTCGGTGTTTGCCGAAGAAGGCAACGCCTTTCGATCATACCCGGATGTCGGGTGGTCAATGTGTGAAAGAGTGGCCAGCTGAGAGGTCATGTAGACGGCAGCCATAGCTTCATGCCGCTCCTTTTCTTTCTCCGGGCTCTTGGGATGAAAATTAAGCACCTCTAGGCCCTCTGTCAGTGTGCGCACACGAGATGCCATCAAGTCCAGGATCAACTGCCGCAGTTTGAATTCCATGGGTGGTCGCTTGATCCGTGTTGCTGTCATCCGATTACCGATGAGCCGCTCGATAGCCCGGAAATCCTCCAGTTGGCGACACCGCTTTCGCTTCATAGTGTAGGAGCGGGACATGAATAGCAAGCGTATCCGATAGAATCTCGGCTCCTTGACAAGCTCCTCGACAAGCCGGTGCATTTCCTCAAAGACATTGTAGTCAAGGATCAGTATATGGGGGAGGGCCTCATCGCTCGCCGCTCGGAGAGTTTCTAAGAGCTTCTGCGTGCTCTCCGGAACATCAAGAGTGAGAGGGAAGAGTTTAGCTTGGTACATGGCGACCTTATTTTGACTTTCTGCCAGCAGCATCACCCGAACCGGCGGCAAATCTATCATTGGCACTTCAAGGTTGCTATTTTCGGCAATTTCAAGCTTAACCGTGAACCAGAACAAACTTCCTTTGCCCTTGCTGCTCCGCACCCCAATATCTCCTTGCATAAGCTGAGTCAGCTCGCGACAAATGCTCAGGCCCAACCCCGTGCCTCCATACATGCGGGTGGTGGAGCCGTCCACCTGTGAGAATGGTCGGAAGAGGTTCAGCTGCTCCTCGTGAGACATTCCAATGCCCGTGTCTTGGATCTCAAACTTCACAACAATGTGCTTCGAGTCCTTCTCCATCGGGATGCATCGCACGAAGACCTCCCCGTTATGGGTAAATTTGATCCCATTGCCGACCAAGTTCATGAGGATTTGGCGGAGCCGACCCACGTCACCAATGAGCACCCGGGGCAACAGTGCGTCCACAAAGCAATTTAGCTCGACATCTTTGTCGTGAGCTAATGAGGAAAGCAGATGGCACACATCGCCCAGTAGTGACACAGTCGAGAATGCCGTGTACTCGAGCTTCACCTTCTTGGCCTCCAACTTGCTGTAGTCTAGCAGCGAATCGATAATTCGTAGCAACATGTGGCAAGACTGCTGACATGTATCGACATACTCGCGCTGGATAGGATCCAGTATGGTGTCGGCCAGCAAATTCACCATGCCCAATACGCCGCTGAAGGGGGTCCTTAGTTCGTGGCTCATATTAGCCAAGAACTGGCTCTTCATTCTCATGGATTCCAACGCGGCTTCTCGAGTTCTGATCAGCTCCTCGACCATGTTCTTACGATCGGTAATATCCATCACGAAGCCCATCACGTTATGCAGGCTCCCCTCTTCGCTGTTGGGTATTCGCGCCAGCCCGGCCTGAACCCAGACCTTTTTCCCATTAGGCATGAGGCAGCACTTCTCGTAGGGATTGCATTCGCCCGACCTCTCCATCTCCTTGATGGCATGAATATCGAGCTCGCGATGCTCAGGAATGGTATGGTTTTGCCACAGGACTGGGTAATTGTTGATAAGTTCTTCCCTTTTGAGCCCGGTGAGCTTGAAATAGGTTTCATTTGCTTCGTAAATGCTTCCATTTCTATTCGCAAAGAAGATGCCAGCCAGATTACTCTCGAAGAGCCGACGGAATCGGGATTCGGACTTGATGAGTCTCCCGTAAATTTCCTTGTCTTCCCGGGCCTTCTTTTGGTCCTCTACATCGGTGCAAGTTCCGATCCAGTGAACAACGCTTTCATCGGCGCTATCAAATATGGGCATGACCCGATAGATATGCCAGCGGTAGATTCCGTCCTTTCGCTTAATCCTTAGCTCGGTGGTCATGATATTGTAGGCGAGAGAAGGTTCTTTCCAATACTCCAAGAGGCTCTTATGGTCATCGGGGTGGAACAGAGGTATCCAATTCCAGTCGAGGATTTCCTCTGGCTTCACGCCTGCGTATGTCTCCCACTGTGCATTAGCAAAGGTGAATTTTCCATCCGGGGACGCGGTGAATACGAGCTGGGGCATAAGCTCGAGCAAAGCACGATATTTTTGCTCCTTACGCTCTGCTTCAGCGCGCGCCACCTGCTCACGCTTCAACATTTCGCTCTTGGCCACCGTGGCTTCCTGCAGGGAGACAACAAGTCTGGCGTTCAAGATGGAGATGGCCACCTGGTTGCACAGTATCTCCAACACCTCGATGTGGCGAATGGTGAATGCACCGCTATTGCTGGAGTTTTCAAGGTAAAGACAGCCATATATCTCGTTATTATGAAAAATAGGCATGCAGATAACACTCTTGACCCGATTGGAGATAATGTAAGGGTCTCGTGATATGTTCGGTTCTTTGTATGCATTGGCCGAGCGGAAGGGCAAGAACGTGCGCACCACAAGGCTTGCAATACTTCGTGGGAAATCACTCGTATTCTCATCGTTCCTCAGGGTATAGCCGCCCGACGCCGACCACTCACTCTTCAAGAAGAGTCTACTGTTCTGCTTGAAAATCATTTTACAGAGGGTTGCGCCTGCGTTCTCCGCGGCGATTTGCAACATAGCAGGAATAACAGAGTCCAGCTCGGTCATTTCGCTCATGACCTGGACAGCACGGATCACCGAGAAGAAATCAACTTCATCGGTCGAGCCGGCCGTTTCAAAGTGGGTCGAAGAGGTATGGGATAGCGCGGCCTCTCGGTTCGGGCGGTAGAGGAGATGTCGGCGCTCTTCGTGGCTCGAGCTGGACCGTAAATCGTTCGGGGTGCGGGAGCTAGCATTCTCGATAGAGTTGGTAGGAAAAGTTGCAGGCAACATGTGCATCGACGGATAAACCAAATTGGGGTACGCCTCGACAACTTGGCTGATCTTGTTCTTGGCGCCCCATTCCACGTAGAGTTGCAGAGCACTGTTCATAAATGAAGAGGCAAAAGCCATTTGGTCATGCGTATAGTGGTGCAATGCCGTCCGTTCAAGTGCAAGAGCCTTGTAAATCAAAACCTGCTGGCGACGCGAAAGATCTGTTGCTCGGCTATAGAGCTGTAGGGCTAGGTCAGAGTTTCCTTCCAAGGATGCAATTTCCGCTTCAACCAGGATGGCGTTATCAATGAAGTGAGATGCCTCCTTTTCGATGAGGGGCTGCAGGAGTGCAAACAGATTCTTGAGCTCCGTCAATAGTGAGTGATATTCGCTCGAATCTTGAAGACCCTGGCTCAGTTTTTTCCGCAATACACCAGAGAGTGCTAGTGCGTGCATGATCAAAACTCGCATTGCAAGGTAGCTACCGGTGGCTGAGTGAAGTTTGCCATACTCCCTCCCAACCGCGATGGCCACTTCATAGTGACCAAGGGTGGTCAGAGTAACCAATTTGTAGGCGTAGTAGGTCACGAGGCGTGTTAGAGGGACAGAGGTTTCCGTGATCTGGGACAAATTGCAAGACTTTTGGAATTCCCTCCCATCGAAATCTGCAGATCCATTTTTCATCGTTTCTCCCATTAGGCCGCGTACAGACTGTCGAAGCGTACAGTAGAGGAACGCATGCGGAAGTACTCCGTGTTGGTGCTCAAGCAGGGAAACACACTTCTTCACCTCATCCAACACTTCTTCCAACGAAATTCGCATGCAAAACTTTTGTTGGCATAGTATAATTCCACAAAGACCGCAAGTGGACGGGTCACCACTTCGTAAACTAAGCTCAAAAGCCTCCTGCAGCTTTGCATATATTTCGGTCTGTGAATAGCGCATGATGCCCATAGCAGAGTAAAAGAAGCTCATCGCCTTTGCCCGGATTTTATTGCTAGGCTCTAGAGCCGGGATAAGGGATTCAACTGCGTACTCTCCAATGCGGTAGGCATTGGCATTGTTATGGAGAAGTCCATATCGAAGACAGCATATCGACAGACAAACTAGAGGTGATATGATGCTCTCGTTGATCTCACCGGCAGTGAGCGATAAAAGAATTGCTTTACAGTTGACCACAGCAAAGAAAAGTCTATATTGATTAATTTTGGAAATACATTAGGGCATTATGACAAAATATGGGTATCAATTTTGCACTTACGGATCATGCGTATAAGACATATCTGAGCACACTTCAAAGAGCTTCATGAGTGCAAGCGTTCTCCTATCAGTCATTCTAGGGAGGTTTGCGATGTTTTCGAGCCCGATACCGTCTAACTTCATGATGATCATGGTGATCATAGGAAAAACTATTGAGAGGGAGAGAAGGTAGGGAAAAGGAGATCGGTTAATAGGAGCTTAAATAATCGAAGTAAATCGCTGTTATTGATTGCCTCTCCATACCTATTTCCAGAGTTGGAAATAAAGGAATAGGATCTTCACCGAAATCGCTCATTGCTTCGTTAAAGCAGTGAGCGGCCTCGAGAGTTCTATCCGTTGTACTGTAAATAAGCACTCGGAGTATGTAGAGTTCGGCTCTTGCAACAATATCCTCGGCATGCTTGAGCAGCTCCTGAGTAAGATCAAGCGCGTGTGTGTGATTTCCAACCACAAACTCGCACTCGGCAATCAGCCGCTTGATCTCCAGTGACTCTTCTCTTACATTTGGGTCCCACGGATTGTCTGGGAGCAATGATTCGGCCGTGCGAAGGTAATCGATTGCATTCACCACCTCCACATCAACCTGGAACGCACGACGACCAGCCAAAAGATTAAGCTCACGCAATCGTTCCTGAGACGCATACTGGGTGACCCCTTCGCCCAAGGGAATCGCCTTATTAAGCTGTTGCACCACATCGTAGAGCTGTGCGCGGTCGTCCTGCAACCACTCAAGCAGCTTGGCGCCTATTCTGCCATGCATATGCATGCGTTCTTCGGGCTCCATTAGAGAGTAGACCGCGGCCTGGATGCGATCATGATAGAAACGCCAGAAGATCAATGTGTCGCACGGACGATTCACCGGGTCAGGGCAGTCACCACCAGTGCTATCCATGGTGGTGATGAGACCCTCGCGCACTGCAACGTTGAGCGAATGGATAACATTGACTCTTGCAGGCATAATCTCCTCGATCAGCTCGGTGGAGAATGTGCTACCTATACAGGCCGCTGCTTTGACCAACTCGAGAGTAGGTTCCGGAACAACCACCAATTTATCTGCCAGAAACTCGGGATCCATGGGGCCGGTGCCTTTGGACTCCACTTCCGCGGGTTTCCACTCAAATCGACGCGTTGTCCAGTTGAACTCGATAAGTCGCTCGCGGTATAAACTAGACAGAAACTGCACAATAAAAAAGGGTATACCAAATGTTTTACGCTGGACAATAGTGGCGAGTTCGGTGACTTCTGGGGAGGAACTGGGGAGACGCACTGTATCCGCGATAAGGTGGCGTATTGCTTGAAGATCGAGAGCCCCGACGTGAATGTTGTTCACTCGGAAATTTGACTCGAAAATAGCAGGGGAGAGTTGGATGGATATATTGGAGCGATGCGCAAAAATGATAAGAGTTCGGCGGCCTTTGGCCGTCATCATAGGCGGGGGGGCTGCGAATGGCCGATTACTCGAGACAATTCCCATGACTTCTTTAGAACCAGGATCAGCCCTAAAATCAAAGATATAGAGCAAAAGAAAAGAGAATTTATATATATGAGTTGGATATTTTTTGGGGCGCAAAATAAACTCTACCATTGGGCATCGTCAAAAAAAAGGGTTAGCGTTTTCACCTTTGAGATACTGTAAGTGAAAACTTTAATACATCGCAATAGACGACGCTGGGCTTCATTGACTGGCAAACTCTCTGGTTCAGGCCAATCACTCCCGATCAACATCTCGAGTTCTAAAGGTTTCAGAGTTGAATATCAATAAAGGGACAGAAATTGTAAGCCATGGAAAATAGGAAAGCCCCACCTGGGAGAACTTCGATGAGAACTCGGCCGTCATTTTGCAGGTGCTCGCACATGACCTCCCTCACCTCATTGACAACCTCATCGGTATCGGAAAGCACCTGGTGGAGCAGATTTTTGAAGCAGTCGAGGACGGCAGCATAGGGTCTGACGGAGTGCTTCTCGAACTTTCCCGAAGAGAAATAACCCAGCATTTGAGCTTTTGGTTGGAGTCCGCGAACCAGGGCTGACTTTCCCATTCCTTAATTAACAAAAAAACAAAAAGCTTTATCATAAGACAAAGTCACTAGGAAGTAATCCGTAAAAGGTCTACAACCTGCTGTTCCCTCCAAAATGACAAGCTCCGAGTTGTTGTTGTTGTGTACTCGATTCAAAATTTCTTCAAGTGCTCTTAACTCTTTCTTTCGACCATAAACCTTGGTTGGGATGCGAAATATGGAGGATGAGTCGTGAGTTCCAAGCTCGAGCTCGAAATTAAGATTGTTCGGATCTTCCTGTATCCTCTTCTGGCACAGGCGGAGATCATAGAGCACGCCATGAGCACTTTGGTATCTATATATGAATCAAATAACATTAGAAAAAACAGAGACAGCAATAGAGCAAACGACAATCTTGGGTTATGCATCGAATGAAGATTACCGATCGGAGCACGACTTTTTAAGGAGCTTCTGGATGATGCGGTCTAGGATTGGGGGGGCTTCTGGCCGTTTCGAGAGGATGGACGGAGGATTCTTTGCAAGGTGCATATGAAGGATCTCCATTTTGCTTGACGAAGTGAATGGCACCTCGCCTGTGAGGGTTTGATAGAGCGTAATACCGAGCGAATATAGATCCGTCCGGTGATCTACTAGGGCATCCGTTCGACCCGTCTAATGGAGCATTACAGTTAAGTTAACTTACTCTTTTTCAAATCAAGGGCAAGCACAGACCTGCTCCGGAGACACATATTCTATTCTGGATTCAATGTCCAAGAATGCGCTGCCGCTACACACTGCGGCTTCAATGGACCAACGCATTGAACGACCTAGATCACGCGATCAAGATGAATCAGGTGAGTCATCAAAGGGACAAGTCGAAAGCTACTCACTGAAATTGAATATTAGCACTCTCTTCGTTTCCGGATCATATAAAATGTTCATAGGTTGGATATTGCAGTGCATGACATTTTTCTGATGGATCCAATCGATCGCTTCGCAAAGGTGGATGGCAAAGGTGAAAAATGTGTCTAATGCTAGCCCATTTTGTGGTATGACCTTGTGCAGCGGAATACTTTGAGGGGGACTTTGTAGTATTACCAGGGAATGATGGTTATCGTCACAGATTAGCTTTACTGGGACCGGAATTGATTCATTATTCGTTCCGCAATTAAAGAGATTATACATAAACGCGAACTGGCGCTGCTCGCGATAGGTGTCGCCGCGATTTTGATTCTTTTCCTTCACCAGAATATACGACTTCTTATCTTCCTTGTTCACTCCCTTCATGATTTGAATGTTGGGAGCGGGCGTCTCCCAAATCTCCTCGACAATATAGGCATCGATCACATCCTCCACCGATGAAATATTTTCAACGGGTGCATCGTTTTTGATTATACGCAGAGGCTGGATGTCAACAATGTTGGCAAAGTCTTCGTCGGATTCGAAAAGGCGATCCTCGATTTCGCCATTCATGACTTGAGTATATAAAATCTTACAACCTCAGCAGGGAAATATTATCAATGGCAAATAATCAACTACAATTCAAATCCACATACAGGTTCCCAAATCTACATCAAACATGCAACGAAGAAAACAAAATGACCGGTCAGTAGACTGAAGACTGAAAAATAAAAAAAGTATATGAAGCGAGTCTCAGGAGTTTAACGGAGGAGATCCCGTTCACTCGAATTAGATCTGATTGGCTGCCTTAGTTCAAAACCTCTACTGTCCAAATGCCCGATGGAATAGGGCGAGAAAGGGCCTGCGTATATCTCCCAGCATTGAATCCCTTATTGAGCCTTAATCACGCAGTGACAACAAATAAGTCGCGCCATGTCCCCGTCGCAACACTAGCGGGGAGCCTTGGACGGCAAGACTTTGTCCGGCCAAGCTGTTCCGAGCCTCTCATTATTCCGAAGAGACGGATTAGTAAGTCATGATGTTGGGGCCGAGAGCATAAGATGAAGCAGATACGGTGGAGGTCCATGGCCATCTTCTCAAAGCCCTCTTTCAGAAAGGGTACAAGTTGTCCCTCCTCCCCTTCATTTTTTGCACTATGGTAGCTGGAAGTGTGGATATGCATGTCTGATCATGCAGTGGGTTACTAATGTAATGAATACGAAAACAATGGCGGCGCGTAGACTTGATTCCAAAACATGACATGCCCGATTCTATTCACCAGGTTTGGCTGCAGCATTCAACCCAGCTGAGATGTGCCAGTGTGGCAATGTGTCAATCGGGAACAATTCTTCCAATTTGATTCCCATAAACCACGTAATGAAACGGTTCTAGTTCCACCAGCAGAGTCCAATGGTGGCTTGGTTGAGTGAGCCCAAACAATTGTCTTTCCATCTCAGCCAATGAGTTACTTTCATTCAAGCTGATCCGACCGCTTCGAATTTTGGTAAATCCTGGTTCGGCATATCCGGCCACTTGGCCGCGTTTTTAAGCACCTATCCACGTAGATTGGCCCAGCTTTAGCTCAGCGTAATTTATTCTATTTATCACGAACGCATTAGTAATGTCCTGCTCTAGAGAGTGCTCAAAATCGGCTGAACACGAACGAGCGTCTCTGATTTATCATTTCAACTGAACTGACTAGGCTTCGAATCCAAGGCGGGGGTGTCGAATGCTGGGGTGTGCGGGGGAAAGGCTGATATCGCTTCGAATCAAGTTTTTTTAGAGAAACTCTAAGACAGTGCTGATTTAGAGCACTTTAATCCTGTTCCCATAGCGACGATTAATACACAATAATAGCTTCAATAGAGAGGTTTATTATATGAAACAATTTTATCTTTATTTTTTTTTTTACTCTTTACAAAATTTAATAGTCTTGCTAAATCCATCCGATTCCTCGACGCATTATCGTTCGTCATTATACACGGAGAAATATAATAAATTCAGATCTCAAAAATATCCCCATCCAAAGTCAATTTCGCGCAAATCGGTTACTATTCGTTCCACTGTTGTCCCTATGCGTTTTGCCATCTCCCTCCTCCGTACGGGCGGCATGCACCATAGAAATTGCCAAATAAGATCGCCATCAAGCACCGCCTTGACCGGGTTGGAGGCAAGACGCTCGTTCGATTGAAGCAGCCTAGAAGATAGGTTTAAGTTCAAAATTTACCAAATATATCTTATATTTGCCGTTGCTTACCGAAATGCCTTTGGGTTAAGTCCAGCAGGGTGCTGCAACCCATTCACTAGCTGACCTTGGAGAAGCTGGAGTCGTTTAAAGGATTTTTCAGGGATAGGGGTTATCAGGCCAAGACTACCATCCAGTGTTCCTAACACACAACATAGAAATTGAGTTGAGGCTCTATTATTTTTAGGCGTAGTACAAGACTCCACACATTACCACATAGACAAAGATACTGTTTTGGCTGCCCCTCGTCAGTCAATGATCTCTTTGGCAATCTTAAGAATTTCTTGATCGTTGAACCAACATGGAAATCCCCACGGCGTAAAAGACGCTGGCCACTGATAGATTGTAAATCTGTGAAAGGAAAAATCCAGAAAACGTGAGTAATAAGTTTGGACTCCCCGGAAAAGCGGCATCAGTACATACTCAATGGGGCATATTGGAACAGCTGCAAGTTTTTCTCTGCATCTGACACGGCAAAATAAAGCGATCTATCATCAATCAAGAAATTGGAGCTTACGACCTCAAGTGGTCGGAAATCTTTTCCAAGCAAAACAAGTTTGGCAGGCTCCTCCTAGAATTGCAATGGAAATGGTTGAGTTAATTATCCTAGAGTAGCGCGATTTCTTTTGGAGGAGAGGAAAGAAGAAGTGAGGGGGAACGTAGAATACATACTTGGAAACCACAGAACCAAATGCTCTTGAAAGCATCGCTTACTAGCAAAAAGTTCTTCACAGACACCAATTCCGTTACGTGGATTTGTACATCCACAAACGCAACAGGAACCAGATTTTCGTTATCGTCAAAGCTCCGGATGATAATCTAGTAACGATATGCAAAGATTAACCAAACGCACTCATGCAGGTCCACCGTGGCCTACTGACCTTAGGCCCTAAACTTGTTGCCAAATATCCCTTGATGTCACAAATAGCTGAAACAGGCCCGCGGACTTCTTCACTGATAAGTTGCTTGAACTTGTGATTCGTTTGAGGGTTATTGGGTTCAGGCACCACTTCAATAATTTCAAAAACATATATCTAAAGTCCAAGCATAAAAATATGAGGTTAAATTCATGAACCAAAATTGGGATGAAGGAGCAATGAGTACATACACATCCACGCATGGCTACATCCTCTCCACGGAAGAATCCTGTGCCCACCGCAATAAAATCTTTGCGCCCACTTGCCGTTTGCTTACTCTCGAGGGTAACACACTCCAAACAGAGACCTTGCTCATATTCTGCAAATTCGTATCTATTGCAAATATGAGTTAGGAAACCGATTCTCAAACATGACAGAATTATAAACCCACCGGTCCACTGTTTCCCACGTCACCGGGGATACTAGTTCAATCGAGAATCGGTCGAGGGTCGGAGAAAGCCCTTTGTTGGCTTGTCCTACTACCTCGCCGTTATCATCGCGCTGAATAAACTCTTCAGGTACCGATGAGAGTACCACGTACACCTGCATGGCTGCGTGGTAGACAATGCGGTGCAGTGTGCGTCCAAGGTGGATTTTTTGCACTGGCCAGTCAACGTCATATGTGAAATTATTAATGGGAAATTCGGATAAACGGACGATACTCTACAAAATCCATAAACATTAATTCATATTTTATCATGCCACTTAATAGTGTATCCAGACTTCCTTGCCTTCTTATCTACAAATAGGAAACCATGATGACAGTTAACGTTGTGGAATGAAGTGAAGGCCACCACCTCGCCCTCGTACCGAGAAAGCATTGGGTGAACCCGCGCCACCGATTTTCCGGAACTCAAAAGCCAAACCGGCTGCCTCCCCTTCACAAATACACCCGTATACCCGCTTATTCCGCGGAATGGCATCAAATATTTCGCCTTTTTGCGTTTTTGAAGAAAGATGTCTTCCTCCTCTTCATTGTTTTCGGTGCCAACCTCCTTTCCGGAGTCCATAGCTGCACTACTGTCACCTTTGTGAGATGGATTGTTGGTTGAAATGCCATTGGTGGTAGCGATTGGTTGAGATGCTGTGGTAGATTTGAGCTCTGAGGGGATATAATCGATGGGAATACGGACAAAGCGCGCTGCAAGGCGGTGGGCGACGGTTTCCTCAATTGAATCAGGAATAAATCGGAATGCTCGATAGACTGCAACCTCGCCTTCTGGTGTTCGAACCTAGTGTAGCAAGGAAATTAAAAAAAATTAATGAGAATATGAGAAACACTGAAATATAAATTAGACATCTACCACTAAATAGGGGTCCATTTTCGTTTTTCCGATATTGGCCAATATAACCTCTAGTTCAACCGCCTGACTCTCTGTTCCAACATTTACACTGCTTTGGACATGATGACGAACGGCAACATCGCTGAGAATGTTCGGTAATGTGCCGAAATAGCTCGAACAAAACACTTCTTCCATGTTCGGCAGGCGCAAAATTTCTAACGATCTATCCCGTCTGTACATGGCAACATAATAGCGTGTCTCTTTTATTTCGTTCACTCCTGTGGTGTTCTGCATGCTGACGTTGGTCTCATTGAGCTGTTCCGACATATTGACATCCTCCTCTAATTCCTGGGTAGCCCCAGAATCACCATACAGATCCATGTCAATAGCGTCATCGTCCGCATCAGCTCCGGAAAATTGGTTTCCTCGGTTTATCCCGGCAGAATAGGCAAGCGGGAGTGAATTCTGAGTTTTGTTCGAAGATCGTGCATCTTTGGCCAGTTGTTGGGTCAGTGAAGAAAACTCGCTGATAGTCAGGAAGCGATTCGAAACGTCAGCAAAGATGTTACAGCTGATGACAGGGTTTCCCTAAAGGGGGTGAGAAATTGTATCGTTAACACTTTGCAATCTATGAAATATAACCACTGGAAGCTTACTGATTGATTAGATATTTCATCGCCAAAGGTCAAGTCTTTGGTTGCATCGTTCCCTTTTAAAAGGGTCACCCGCCCATTTTCTGAAGAGATGAGCACATAGGGGTCTACGATGTGCGCAGCAACGATGTGAGTTTGTTCCAAGTTACTAGTAAACGGAATCATTTGCATCATGTTTCCATCTATAAAGGGGAAATGGGAAGCTGTTAGTCGTTTATATAATCAACGGATAATGCAACACAAGTCGGACCTGCATCCAATAATCGAATTCCTTCACTATACACCTGCACAATTCGGGTATCATCAAACAGAGTCCCAACTGCAACCGTAGGACCATCTGTATAAAATCCTAGGCGGTCAAGTTCTTGAAACGATGCTCCGGCAGCAAGAACCTGGCAAAGTAAGATGCATTGAAGTATTAATAAGAGTCGACTTCAGAAAGCATCAATTCAGCCGGATAGATACCATGGTAGATTTTGGTTTGCTAACAAATAAATACTCATCGTATCCAATGATCATTTCATCGCTCCGATCTTTCACTTCTTCGATACGCATTCCATCGATCAGGACATCTTTACGGCAGTGCACCGTCCACACGTCCTCGCACTCAGGTATATCAAAAGTGCCGGTGAGATGTGGCCGAATACTTCGTTGGAAGATGCAGAGCGATCCGGAGTGGCCATATCCCGAGCACGCAACTAGCTCAACCTCTTCACTGTCGCCATCCTTTTGATCCTAAAAGGTTCAGACATATAAAAACAAGTCCGAGTAGAGGAGGGTGCAGATGGAATAGGGCTTACATTCTTTTTCGCTACCTTCCCAATCGCCATGTCCGAAATGGGACCCGTATTAAGCAGTCGATCACATATTTTAAAATCGAACGTCATTGCTGAAGTGTGGTCGTTTAAGTGCTGATCCACTGTGGATCCATAGAGTTCTAAGTAAAAAATAGGGTAGCTTTTCAGTGCCAGCTTAAAAAACATAATAGAATAGCCAATTAATATATACCATCATCAAACTCGCCCGTGCTCCGCCTAGGCATCCACGAACGGTCCCCAATTCCATTTTCTTTCGGTTTGGAACCTATGGGCTGACTCCCGTACTTTACCATCAAAGAATCCCCTAGGCGACTGCCCAAAAAGAACAGTTTCCTATCTGCAAAGGTGCATGCGCAACTCGGTGCAACTAATCGCTGTGAAAGTTTGCTCAGTTTTAAATTTCTGACTCTGGATCCGTCCATAAGAAACTCCAGGATACAACATGCCCCATCGCGTGTCACAAGAAGCGAATGTGTTCCATCCAAAAAGACAACCCTACAACCCTCCAGCACTAGTTGGAGTTGATTCGCAGCCTTCGAGTCGATTGGAAATTGCGTACTTTTATCGGCAAATGAGTTGACAGCCACACCAATGGCACGAGAGGATTGAGAGAGATGAATGAGAGCATCAGCAGTGACCACAAGAAGGCCACCCACGGGTCTAGGCATAGGGATGATCTGCGTGCAATTGAATGGAAGACGATCTTGGTAGTATATCACAGGGAATACTTTTTTTGTTACATCTAGGGAAACAATGAGAAGGCAGCATGTATCGCTACGTTCAGAAAGACGGCTGCAGAGTGCAATGGAGTTAGGTGGTGTAATATCAATAAGAATGGGGAGGGGGTCAACATACCCAGGCCATGTCTGCTGGGGCTCGAATAAAATGGCCAGCGTAGGCTCAAAATAGTCGTATAAAAATGCAGTATCGATCACATTTCGGATGCGCGGATCAATTTTCTTGGCCTCTAACACAAAACTTGGGTGATATGGCCATTTACTGTAATAAATAGACCGCAATTAAAAAGTGAAAATCAATGCAATATAAGGAGTCGGTGCTGACCCTGAGTTTTCTTCATCATTCAGAGGCAAAACATCGTCCTGTCGAAATGGTAATACTGCAAAGTAGTCGCCGTAGAATCGTAACATTGCACACCGATGTGTTGGGTCCACTCGAATTTCAGGATCCCGACAATATAGAAGCTCACTCTATAGAGAACAAAAATTCTAAGTACCATGCATTGAGTCCGAATGCAATAGAGCCATACTCTGAAATCTTCTCGCTCATAATAGTGAATAGATATGGTAGTGATACTACTCGTAGAGAGTGACCATTCCAGCAACGACATCTACAATTGGAAATTAGAAGGGCATTTTCACAAAAATAACTCCGGTCTAATGATATGCTGACCTTTGCGTCCTTGAAGCTCAGTAATAAACTGTCCAGTCCCCATTTGCTCGAAGTTATAGTCTTTATTACTCCTATTGATGTGATGTTTCCATGGAGCTTGTATTCCGCTATCAGCTTGAGCATCATGTCCTCCTCTTCCTCAAAATGATCGACAATCGCATACACCTTCAGCATAGACGTGCACGCTATGATAAGATTTAACGCGTCAGGAGAAGTGAAACGCGCTACCGCTGCATGTTCAACGACGGTAGGCGAGAAGATCTCTCTGTAGAACGCGGACATCGATAAGCATAGTCCTCTACGGCCAGTGTATGCAATAATAATAGAATGAACTAGGCTAACCTCGTTGCTTATGAAAAGCAGTCAACTATGCTAAGCCACCACGGATATGCAATAAAAACACTCGAGGGAGGGGGGGGTGAATCCGACTCGATAACATCTTTATTGTTCTTAATTGATTGATTAGAGATGGCCTCTCCTCTTCTCTTTTCTGCCCTTCGTCAAAACGTTGCACGCAACGTGCGTTACGCTTCCACCTCCACCGCCAATTTCGCGGCTGAAAGGAATGCCATCAAGGCTCATGCTGCCGGTAATTTTCTTCATCACAAAAGCATTCTCAGGCAACGTCTCGAGCAATCCTTTCCATTTTGATAGATGCCGCTGGTCTCTGGCGCAAGATCTCGATCTTTGTCTGCATTCCCGCCACCGTCTTGGCTAGCATTAACTGCTACAACCTTGCCGTCGCGCACGCCGAGCATATGGCCCATCTCGCTGAAGAGGAGCCAACCGTGTATCCCTACATGAAGTAAGCTTGTCATAGTTTATGATGTTATTCGAGATATTCATTAAATATGTTTTATTTTTTTCATCATTTCAAAGGATCCGTAACAAGCAATTCTTCTGGGGAGATGGTGGTGCGTAGTTGTGCTCACTCTGTTTAAATCCTGTTTATAGTAATAACGATTGCCTTTTATTTATTGTAGATACCTCTCTTTTCCATAACCCGGCTGTAAACAGATATTAGACTACATAGAATATATCTCTTAATAGAGTTATATTGTGTTATAATAAATAAACTAGACTATTTAAGTTGTAATTTTCGCCTCCAATGGGCCATCTTGGGGATAAATGTGAAGGTTTATTTGAGGGAAATGTTAAATATTTTGGAATATAATAATATTAGAAAATATAGACAGAACCGCTAGGCACGGCCAGACAGGCAAACTAGCTCTGTAAGTGCATTTGCTGGCGTCTTTGTTACCGCAGTCTATAGCAAAAGTCTGGGATTACATAATCGAATTGATCTTTAAAGAAGCACGGGTATTAAAGGCTATCATCAATACACAGGTATACATTTTATCTGCATTGGGTATAAAGGAAAGATGATGATGCCATAAGGATGAAGCATGCTTGCACCCTAACCAATCCGGGAACTTTGAGCACCAACACTTTCTCGTTGCATGCCTTATTTCCTTTATAATACCTTCTCATCATTTCAGCAAGCTTTGATCAATATACGCTGGCATACTTGTAAAGAGAAGATCGCAATAAAAATTAAAATCTTGATATAGACGAAAATAAAAGGGATGCTTTACCTATCTATATCAACGGTCATAGTGCAGCAATGCGGATATCAATCTCTATTGGGAATGCAATGGCCACAAATCTGTTAATAAGGTCAACCATTGCTTTATTTAGGGTCGCAGCCATTGAGTGCAAATAAATAGATAGGAAAACTCTACCCAAACTTTTTCCAGCTTGCTTAAGTCCCCGAACCTGGTAAGGCGGCGGCGCAAGCTGCTCAGTGATCACTAGGTCCCCCATCTATATTTAGTTCATGGCTGTTATTTCAGTCCGCGTCAAGCCACGAGTGCACTCGATTAATAAATTGACACCGACAGCAAATTGGATACAAGAACTGAAAGATACCCCTAAGATCACTTTTTTTTCCAATTTGTACCCCGCCTTTATTTTTGAATTTCTCCTTCTTGGTCGCTTTTTTTCTTTTACATCCCAATCATTTTTATCATTTCCGGCATTTTATTTCAGTTCCCCTTCCATTCATTATAGTAGTTCTCTTCAGAATTAAGGAAAGAAATAATTATAACTGATAAATCACGAAAATGCCTTTGAATCCCACAGAGCATTCCGCGAAGAGGAACCCAGTGATGACTAGTCTCAAAATCGCGTTCAAATTCGCCCGCCCAACTCATTCTAATACTTTCGCTAATTCAGTTCCCAATGTTAAAAAGTGGATGCGCGTCCTATTATCTGCACACTCGCCCGGAGAACCCTCGCATGCTCAGCTATTGCCTCCAGAGATCCTCGTTGAAATCTTCAAATATCTCTGGAGCACCTTTGATCTACGTGAAGTAAGCCGTGTGTGTCGCTCATGGAGGCCATGTGCGGAAGATGCGATTCGAAGGTTGGCCCTGGAGCATCCTCTTGCATGTGTGTCGTTACCGGATGCAATAAGGTTTTTTTTTTCGTTACTATAAGCCTTTTGTATGTTCTGAATTGAAAATTTTTGTATAATCGTGTCCACAGGATATATTTTGGCAGAGGAGCCCTACCAGCATGCCTTCTGCGCTATAATAATGACGTATGGAATCTTGCTGTCCAGTACTGTCGGCAGAACCCGGGAACGCACAATGGTAAGAGTGCTCGGGGATATATATAGAACGTGAATTAAGCTTATTGCCTTTTATTCCAATAGCTATATTTCCCTTCAATGCTCCCGATATTATATACAATCTTCTTTGGCAAATCCTTCACGTTGACTATCAGCTACGAAACATTAGGATTGATAAGGAGAAAAAGATATCGGCCACAGATTTCACAAAACTCATAAAGCAAGACCCTAATTATCCCCGGGGGCTTTTTAGTAAACGCGTCCTTAATGTAAGCGTGAAAGTGGAATCCTTTCAACAATTGTCCCATTAATTTGTTTTGTTATTTTCTAAAAAAATAAGCAAATTTATGAAGAGATCAAGCGTCGACCTTTACTCACTCATCCTCATCATCGTCCTCTGCCTATCGTCTCGGACGCCAAAGGCATGCTCAACCTGGAAGACATGGGCAAACCTTTGGTTCATTTTCCTGTTGCAACCATTGGAGAACGCATCCGCAAGAGTTGGCGCGACCTGATTCTAATGAATTCCCACCATGGGCACGAAAGAAGACGTGTACGATATTTTTGGAGTCGCAGCGGCAATTGGGAGTGGGTGTGGCAATAAATATACATCGACTGTATTTTATTATCATGTTCTATGCCCTGTTTTTTTTTTATCCACCTTACAGAAATGCATTCATGCCCTCTATTATTCCTACACTATACCTTAAGCCAGCGTTTTTCTCCTTATCCACCGTTATCCGGAACATCCTATTATTTTATGGGCTCTACGCTATTTTAACTTTTTTTTTTTTGTTTTATGGAATGTTTGTTGATTGTTTTATTTTATATATATATACTAATCCTATATCCAAAGCAGATTGGAGAGCACTGGCTCGAAATGGACGAAAAAGACAAAAAATTAATTAGTTTGAAACAGGATGGTCGGAGTGTCAATTTTTCCAAGATATGCAACGGACAAACAGCGAGGGCGTGTTGAATTTTCTATCTCGATGTCGGGCGCACCCAACGTTTTTTGCTGTTGTCATCTTTGATTTCCGTCGCATATTCCATTCCCTACTAGCAATCCTCCACTCCTTTATTATTGGACTCTATAATCGGTCCCTCCCTACCACTCTTTGATTCACCAAGAACCCATATGCGTGTCTCCTCATTATCTTATTTCGTTGTTAATAAGGAATCCACCGTCGCGATTCTTTGTTAATAATCTGTGATTTCAGGATCTGATTATAATACACCCCATCCTAATCTAATTTCCCTTTCCTAAAAACCTTTAACATGGCACTCTTTGTTTTTCCTCCAATATCCCCGCTGATCATCCGCATGTCAGTTCATTCAAAAAGAGATCTAAAAAAAGAGAATGAGACAAAAGCTGACGATAAAGCAGCGCAGAAGCAGGGACACGAGGAGCACAAGACGGGAAACAACGGACCCGCAACTCCTGTTAATGACAATAGAGGCGATGCCACTAAAAAAGACAGGAACAATCCGGGAGTTCCCCAGCAGGCAGAGAAGAACACGGCTCTTCCCGGGGGGGGGAGGCGACTCGGCACGGAAACTGGGGGGTCAGCAGAATGTAAGCATGGGAAGAGGACAGGTGCCTACGACCTCAAGTAACAATTTGCATGCTCTACCCACTGGTAACAATGCCTTTGTCCCCAACGTGGCCACCCCCACCATGAGTGCAACCACGGATACAATTGCTCCATCCACTCTTCCCAAAGCGTCCACGGCAGCGCAGACAAAAGCTCCCATTGCCCCGATAATTGGAGGAGTTGCAGCAGGACTTGTGGTGCTGACAGTAGCCGGGCTCGTGATTCGAAGCAGAATGAAGAAGCGAAAGCAAAAATTGGAAGAGGAAACGGAGTCCGCAGCCCTAATTCCTCCCTCCATAGAGAAACAAACAGAGTGGAATGCTGTGCCGAAGCAACCTCCGTCCACTGCTCCGGTAGCTCATCCCCTGCCTGCGCCTACCACTTTCGCGCATAATCCTCCGATCATAAAACCCATTCCTCCAGCGTCTTCGGGACCTCCCCCATCTCACCACGCGTACACAGAGCCATATACCACGCACGCATATACTTCACCAGAAAAATTCTGCCCTTCACTAGAACCTTATAGTGCTGATCCGCCATCCTTACAACCAAATTCGCTTCCACCCCATATCTTCAACAATAGTGGTCCAATCCCATCCCATACTCCAACCTCCCCTCTGCCAGCTACTCTCCCCATTGCCCCACCGTCGCCAATGCACGTCACGATATATCCCCCTATGCCTTCACCATCCCCAACCTATCACCCTAATCAGGAGCGAGTGCTATCACCTAGCCAGGCGTCTAACCTGCCTGTTCTACTGCCATCTCCTACCCACGATGCATCATTCCAGGCTACACCGGCCGAACCCTCGCCTAAACCGAGCGAAAGCTTGGCTGAGGCATCCAGCAGCCCACCACCAAAGGCAGATAAGCCAGACGAAGAATCAAGCTCGCACAATGCTCGCGCCCCTTCACAGTTTTTCTCCCCCATGATGGATGTGATTTACTCATATGGGGCATCGCGAGAGAGTACAACGCTAAGAACCTCGCCCAACTCGATGTACAGTCCTTATGGTGGGATCGTGGTAGAGAATGCAGTGCCGCCGGTGCCGGAAATTCCGAAACAACCATGAACTGCCCTTGTATCTAGGTTGTTGTAATAAGAATGCTCACATCGTCTTGCACCAAGGTTTCTCAGCGCTTGGTGGCCGCCTCACTCCGATTTTTTTATAGTTACCCAAAATAATAAATTTTTCTTTTTCTTTATCTAATTGTCATGGAAGGAATGAATCTTACAAGAAAGGTGCCAATAATTTTAAAGAATATGACAATATGTACTGTGCCATGCAGGCGAACCATTCATCGGTATAGGACAGTTTACACGGTAGCCAGCCGCTCGATCGGACCCACGCGAATCGGCTCCTCCACTCTCCGTCTCCGCTCTCTTTCTTTCTCCTCCCGCCGCTTATCCCGCTCAACTTCCCGCCATGCTTTTCCCGCACCCTCCATCAATCTAGCCAATAGGTTCATGGCTTGTCCCTTTGTAATAGATGCTTTCTCTTGGTCCATAGAGAGTTTCACCCCCATTCGCTTCAGTGCATCCAATTGTTTTGGGGTGGCCGGCTGGCGCATGTATGAAGATTGCCGTTTCGCAAATTTTGAAGCATGGGCTCCAATATTGCGCTTCACCCATGTGTCACACCCCTTGATTGCACTCTCTAGCGTGTCGGCTTCAACAGGAATCCTCTGGGGACGATGATAGACGCGAGATCCGTCTTTCTTTTGATACCAACGCTTACATCTCGCTCGATAGATTCCATCCTTCTCCTTTTCAAGACGCAAAACACAGCCAACGAGAGAAAGAATGTATGCGCCATCGCCGACTGAAAGCCAATTAAGTGGTGTGAGATGGTGTAGGTGGTGCGCTCCCGAGCAATCCTCAATGATCTCATAAGGAGATTGGTATTCGGTTAAAGTGACTCCTATAAATTCTGGGAGCGTATCACTTGAGGGAGCAGTGGGAACTGAAGTATCTGTAGCTGAAATAAAAGTTTCGTCCTTCTCGTCCACCTCTTCCTCTTCTTTTTCATCGCTTTCTTCCAGCTCTTTCCCCACCATTTCCAAATCCTCACCTAGAAATAACAAATGCAACGAACAGCAGTTAAGATGGCCTGCTCCAATTATACTAAACTACTCCTATCAAGGAGGTTCAATATCTTACCCTGAAGCTCATCCAACGGGTCCAGCCCCAACAAAGTCGGAACGGTGACCAAGTCTCTCGAGGTACAAACATCAACAAAATCTAACACCAAACAGTCCTCCTTTCCATTTGCCAGCCTCATTCCACGACCAAGCATTTGTTGAAAGAGCACATTGGATTTGGTTGGGCGCGCCATAAGAATACAGTCAATCGTGGGTATATCGGTTCCTTCGGTAAGGATGCCGCAATTGACTAGCACAGGGAATTCCCCCGTGCGGAAACCATGGAGAAGCTCCTGGCGCTCTGCGGAGGTAGTGCGAGAGGTGATAAGTCGAGCGTCGATTCCGCGGGCACGAAAAGCATTGCAGAGGTCAAAGGTATGCGCAATATCGGTTGCAAACACCAGCGTAGTTTTTCTTCCCTCTATGTATCAAAATGAAATGTATGAAAATTTGACTCGCGCCCTTAATAAACTTTTTTCGCATTGCAAACCAGCTAATTTTTGATAGCTTCGCACCACAATCTCGTTTCGAATTGGGGTGTTGACCGCACGCGACAATTCTCCCTCGCGAAAGTCAGAACGATGTGTGCGGACTTGGGATATATCCGAAGTGGTTTTGATGGTGGTGACTTTGACGTTACAGAGCCTAAGGAAATAGACGATACTAAATACTCGGCGTGTCAAAACATAGAAATAGAGAGTGGAGATGCCATGTACCAGCCCTCAGTGATCATTTGCAAAAAATCGCGATGATAGGCAATGTAATCGAAAACCTCGCTCAAACGCAAGCCATCATGTCTCCGAATAGTCGCTGAACACCCCCACACGAAAATTCGAGTGTCGGCCGCTGTCGCACCAAAGTGGTCGAGGATGCGAAGATAGGACTGGGCGGCGGCATGGTGCGCTTCATCAATGATAATACACTTGAATTCGCTCGGGTTGTATTTGTGGAGTCGTGCAGAATTAGCTCGGCCAAGGCTTGGGACACTGGCGACGATGACTTCCGCAAGCCCAGTAGCGTGGCGCTTTCCTTGATCGATTTCCACCCACTATTTTAAAGAGATTTTTGTGAAGATAGAAATAGTAAGAATGCTAACAAATGCACGCTACAAGATCCGGGTTCGCATGCTTTATCTGCCGCATAGCCTGGTCTAATAGCTCTTCTCTATGTGCCACAACCAGTGTTTTTGTAGCCTCTGGCGACGGTGGAGGAATGCGTGAAATGAGGTTTGAAAATATGACCTATGATAATCGGGTCAGCGTTTTATCTAATTAAAAGGATGTATGGGAACACAAACTGTTTTTCCGCTCCCTAATAAGCCAGACCATTAATCCATCGCAGAGTTTCCTAATCAACTTGTGAAATAATAGGCTTACCGACAGGTAGAGACACGATTTGTCTCTTATGCCCGTGTTTATAAGCCTCCAAGCATGCATCCATACATGCTTGCTGGTAAGGGCGTAATCTACTTGTATAGCGCCTAAATATAAAGGTATTTCTCTCTAATAGTAAGCACCGGATTATCGGAGATCCGGTTAAAATGCGTTTCATGAATTCGAGATTAAGTCTATAATATGGAGGTATCCATCTGCCAAAGTGACTGCCAATTTTAATCTATTCAATTGTTCTTGTTAATTGCACAAATTATCCAGTCTTGTTCAATCTGCCACCAAAATGATTTCAAGCAAAATTAAATAACGTATTCCTTTTTATAGAGATAAATTGTCAGAATTTCATGATAGAAACGGCTCTTTGCTCGTATTTTGTTAATTATATTGTTTTATAGGTAACAATTTTAAGTCGTACGACATATTTTCTACCTTTGCTTCCTGTAATAGGGCAACTTACTCACATCTTTCTCTTGACATTGGAGTGTACTAGGGAGTAGGCCTTATGATCATAATAAAATAAAATATCGGAGAGAACCAAAGAAATAAGAAAATGGCACGAATTCTCTGATCAAATTTTGATTATATCTCCTGCCTATACTCCCGTACACGAAAAAACAGACTAATGGCTAAGCAACTTCAAGATAAATACAAAGAAACCTTATCTAACATCTCAAGAAAACGATGCGAGCCGCTTTATTACACCTTTGCTTCTCCTCACTATGCAGCCATATTGAATGCTGCTAACACCCTAAAGTTACATTGGATTTATGCTGTGAAAAAAAAACAGGATTTGAAGTTATGCTATAGCATAAAACTATCAGGGCTACTTAATATGTCTATCATACAGGAAATCATGGTCTACTCTAACCATCTAAATATCTTTTATGTTATTGAGATTTATCTAACACTAGAAGTAGTATATCAACCCAGCATCCTTTGCGCGTCATTTTCGAATCACTTTTGCCATCACATAGTGTCTAGATAATCATTATATCCGATGATCATTAAAATGAGAAAAATATACAAATGAAGGAGGAAAATAAAATAGAACAAAAAAGATAGTGTTAGACAATCATAAAAACATAGGCCAAAGCAGTTTTATATACAAAGGTATCAAGCTTGGGATGAAAGAAACTCAAAGACGCTCTCTTCTCTCAAGGTGTACAAGTGTAGTCGAAATCCACGTTCTCCCCAAAATCACCCACGAACTCTTCCTCCTCCCACGCGAACCCACCCTTTTCTATCCCCGTGTCGGCCCTACTTGTCTCGTCCTCCTCCCTCAACATCTTGACCCTCTCCGGGCCCAAGGTATGGGCATAGGGCGATCCCGCCCCTGCTTCCTTTTCTTCGGGCATCATTTTCTCGTTTCCCATATAATTCTCAACGCGATCTCTCATCACCCGTTCAGCACTTAAAACTAAGGCGTGGAACGACTCCGGATCCAGCGGCTGACCACCTAGCTTCTCAAGCTGCTCCCGACATTGGGTGTCACTTCCAGCTATTGAGGAATAGTGGTGCACTGTTCGCAGCACTTGATGGGCAAGCGCATCTACTTCCTCGCTTGTAGCGGTGGAAACGGGCGGCAGAAGGGAGAGGCGGCAGTGATGGGTCAGATCGGACCAGGACTTTTCGCGACGTTCAGTGAGGCTTTCGAATTTGTCAAAATACGTCGACTTAGTTGAAGAGACCGTGGGCTGCTCTTCCTCAATGCTCAATTGGATATCTTGAGAAGGCTTGATGTGTACTACTCGGCTTCCGAAATCTCTACCATCGCGAGAGGTGAAAACAAAGTTGGGATGAAGAGAAGATCAAAGAGAAGGGATTATAGAGCGATACCTTGGGTCGATGTGACCGTAAAGCGATTGGATGTTAACTGGATGTTTTTCTCCAGGTGCAGCGGGTTCAACCGTCTCCATAATGTGAAGATGACTTATACTAAGACAGTGGAAAATATCGTTTTTTTTTTGTGTTGGCCACCGGCGTTCGCCAGCGGATCTAATTCGATGAAAAACCTAACCTAAAAACTCGGCTTTGCTTTTGACGCCAAAGAAAAAGGCAAAGAGAGGGAGCGAAGCATCCTTCTCTTCTCCGCAATAGTCGTTAGGGCGCGGCCCCAGAATGCGCTTCTTCTGCTCCGCCTTGGGGAGCGCGCCTCCGACTATTGAGGTGTATACCCCGCACTTTCTTCGAGTGCCAAGTCTGGATTACCAATGCGCGCCGCCGATGCCTCCAAGGTCCATCTCGTGATGTCAGACAATGTGACTCACGTGTCAACAAACCTTTTTTATCGCTTTTGTTTTATATATTCGAGCCCTAGTATTTACTATTAAAATTTTCCTCCAGAAAAAATAGCCGCCCCCAATTTTTACTTTTATTTTTTCCGCGCAACCTCTTTTGCTTGCTCGCCTCTTTTCATCGATCCAAACAAGAGCATCAAAACAGCCAAAGCCTCATCATGACTTCCCTCTCTGCCTTCCTCCTCCTCCTACTACTCACTCTTGCGTCCGCACAGCAGCCCACATTCCCCGCCGACATTCCCTCGTGTGTCAGTTGCCAGCCCAACTATCAAACCTTCAGCTCATGCGTCAATTCCGGCCAAATCTTCAAGAACTGGCTCGCGGTGGTCACCAATCCATCTGCCGCCGCCAGCGCGCTCCAATGCGCGTGCAACAACAACTTCGTGCAAAATATCTACCCGCAGTGCGTCGATTGCTTGAACAAGTCGAATCAGCAGTCATTCATGGGCGGCAACAACCCACCGAAAACCAGCGATATTGTGAACGTGTGCAAAGTCATCGGAATTGCGGTGCAAGACGTAACGAGTGTTGCAGGGGAGGCCGCGACAAAGGGTGAAAATGCCATTACCCAGGTGGTCAACCAGGTGACAAGCGTGGTGGGCAATGCCGTGTCCCAGGCCTCTAGCGCCATTTCACGAGCGGCCAGTGCGCCAACCCAACCGAGCACTGCGACCACCAAAACAAGCTCCTCCGCAGCAAGGGAGACAGTGACGCAAAAGAAGAACGTGTTTATGATTGTGTGCCTGACCCTCCTCGTCATCTTCTCCTCCGTGCTCGTCTTCTTCTAGGCCAAAATTTAGTTAGAGTATTTATTTTCATTTACGGACATTGATTTGCCTTCCCCCCCCCCCTCCTTCATTTGTTAATTAATTCTATTGTTATTGCTATTGTTATTGCTATTGTTATTACTATTGCTATTTAATCATGACTATTATATATGGCCTTTTTTGTTCGCGATGTGGGTGGCCATCCCCATGATGTTGTATAACGCGGATGTACAAACGTTGATAAAAGACTTTTATTATTCTTGAAAACATATGGAACCACGCACAAACACCTACCCGAAAATCTGAACTATTGACTAGGTTGGTAAAGAAGGGAGAGGGGGGGAACAGAGACAGAAGACTACGCATTGACCGAGATTCCAATACCAAGCTACGCAAATAAAGCCAAGTTCAAATAAGATTAGCGGATGGGAGGGAAACGGGAGATTCCCGTGTGGCAAATAGATCGAGCTTACCTTGTGGGCGTTCTCGTTCAGGCGCATCGTGTCGAAGACGCCGGCCAGAGTGACCTTCACCCCCGGTCGCAGGAGCTGTGTGAAGCTCAACCCAAGGATTCCGGTGTTGTTCACCTTGGCCTTCACATAGGCCCCATTGTCCAAGAAGTACTTGGCGCCCACCTCAAGCGCCACCGGTAAGCTCTCCTCCTTCTTCGTCGTGTCGTAAACCATGCGGCCGGCCGCCTCAAGATCGGGATTGACACGGTGGTGATATGCGGTTGTGAACACATTCAGACCCTGGTTGGCGTGCAACGTCACGGTATAGAAGGGGGCGGCATAGCCCACGGCAGCGCTGTATCGTGTCACTTTCCCCTCCACTACGTCGTACACAGTCTCCAAGCCTAGAAGGCAGCCTTCCCTTGCGAGGACCGTGTCGGCAGTGACCGTGCGGCTCTTTGTGATGTCGAAATAGCCACGCGCATGGACGCCGGCTTGTTTAAAGATGACTCCGACACGCCCCGATTTGGCATTGGTTACCGGATGGAAAGAGGAGTTAATGTCCAATTTCAGCCCCTTGCGGACTAAGGGAGAGAGGGGTTAGAACAGGCGAGAGAGTAAAGGGGGAAACAGAGCCCGCTGCGGCGCAACAATACCATTGTTTTCCAGCTCAATCTGCCCTGTGATAAGGTTGGAGGTCGTCCATCCTTGGGAAAACGTGACGCCATTCTTGAAGTCGAACCATTTCGCCTTGAGCTCTCCCTGGATAGTGTCGGCCTTGTTGTCCTTAGTTCCGTTCACTGTGAACGTCATGCCATTTGGCGCGGTGGTGTTCACCTCAAGCTTCACTGTTCCAGCTGGGAAATCCTTGCTCAGGAGATCTCCAGCCAGCTTGCTGAAGTCGGAATACGCAGTGGGGGTAGGCTGAGCCATTCTCCAATCGTGAATTGCTAGCTAGATGGAGAATATTAGTATGATGGAATGAATCCCGCAGTCGATCGACTGTGCTGAAGAGCTTGGATGGAATGCTTACTTTATAGATGAGGATGAGAGACACGAAAAAAAAATGGGAGGGAAAATTAAAAGGCTCGCGATAGGGCGTAAAGGGTGCATGGGTCGTTTCAAACTCCGCGATCAAAGGACGGATATGTGCCTATGGTTCACTGGCATGGATGCTTGAGAGGGAGCCGAGCAGCCAGCAGAGAAGTCGGCAAGCGTTCCTATTATTCCGTTGATATGGTTATGACCCAGCTTATTAAAGAAGCATGCCTCGATGAGAATGGTTTCTGAACTAAATTAAACCGTCTGAAAGTGAATAACTCATGCCCAATCTGTTACCGTGAGAGCAGAGGGGACCTGAAGAGTCCATAAGACATGCAAATTTAGAGCTGGTTTCCTTTTTCTAGAGCAAGAGCTTTCCTAGCTGCTCGTGGCCATTTGATTTGAAAGCAATTTCTCTCTTCTCACAATCGAGCCAAAATAAAGCGTGTTTGTGGCAGAATCCATGCCTGTCCACCAGAGAAGGCACGGCATCCACCAGAACCTCCCAATTCAAGTGTATGCTTGGCGATCATGTATAGTGGCGACAGTAATCATTGGGGATATCTCCCGAATATTCTTAACCCTAAAAGTGCAGTAAAACTCTAAGTAGCCTATATTATTCCTAAATGATCTAGATTTGGGGGGGGAGATATAAGCAGATTATACAGCAACAAGGTCATGTTACCTACTGAATCATTAATTAGAGGGGCTAAACTTTACTCATCTGCTTTAACATTACAATAAATACAAAGAATAATCTATAAAAATAAAAATATGGGCTTCAGAAATCCCCTAATCACTTCCCTAGGCACCTGTCGTAAGAAGCAGGCTGTCGTACCCGTAGCTAGAGTAGAAGAAAGAAAGGAAGGAAGATCCGATTATTGACCAAATAGTATCCTCGAGCTATTGGCTCATACTTACGCAATGATCCCCTCCATATAACACGCAAAGGCACACCCAGCGGCAACTTGTGACACCGGATGTCCGAATTGCGTGTAGAAGGCAAGGGTGTAGAAGACGATCCAGTGGTGGATGTGGAAGGAGACGCGAGGGTGATTTGCCGAGGCACTTTCTTGTGCTTCTCTGGATTCTGCAGCTTGTTCCAAGCTGTCCTCGCTGGAATGCCCCCTCGCTCGGCCCCACCCAAAGTACTCCCTGAGCTTCTGCCGAATCCATCCGTGGTTTTGTTCCTCTAGAGCCAGGGCAGCCGCCGCAAAGAGCAGGGCCGGAATCAGAAGACTGCCCAGATACAGCCCAAGGTACAATGGCCCGCCTCTATATGCGAGATAGATGTGGAAGCCTCCGGCTGCCAATATGATACTTAATACACTCCCCGCCAAAATCCACATGGCTGGCGGCCAGTCTCTGATTTGCGGCAGAGAGAATTTAGCCCAAGGGAACTGGGAAACGATGACGTAAATAAAAAGCGTAGGGTAGAAGGCAACGACCATGATCCAGCTATTTAATGATCCTAGAATCAGATATTCTGAACGAGGTAGGCTAGCAGCCACTGCTACTCACCCAAAGGTCTGCGTGTAGTTGCCGAATACAAAGAGAACGACCCCGTACATGAACGACTTTCGTAGATCCTCAAAGTGTCGGGCTGGCGACTTGTCTGTCCGCTCCCAGTTGAAGACTGGGGCGAGGCACCAGAAGAGCAGGTAAGGGACAAGGTGCAAGAAGAGGACATAGTACACGTAGACCGAGAGATCAAAAGATGCGATCCAGGTGAGCGGAGGAATGGAGGAGGGGATGGAGCTGACGGGGGCCATGGGATATGGGTGCGATAATCTATGAAGAGGAGCAGAGGAAAATAGGAAGAAGGAGGAGGAGGAAGAGGAGGAGGAAGCGCAGAAGAAGGAGGCAGAAAAGAGAGGAGGGACGCAGGAATAAGAAGTGGAGAGGGAAAGTTTAATATTCAGGTGACGCGAAACTCTGGCTTCATATGTCGATTGACTTTGCAGAGTTCAGAAGAGTACCTATTCAGCTATTAGCGGGAGAGTGTGTAGAGTTTCCGTATAAAACAGCATGATGGTTTGGCATCCGCAAGCCAGCTTGATTTTCACCACGGCAAGGTTATATTAAGTCTTTCCCCTTCTCCACAGAGACTGGAAAAATTGGAGCTTTCGGCTCCTAACCCACGGACCAAGCCATCCACTTCTGACTCCGCAATCTTCCAGCGGAATTTCCGTAGAATCGACCAGCGTTGAAAACGAAGCTGTCCTAGCCGCCATCCTTCCATCCTCTCCGGCGATTCCCGCTATGCATTCCTTTAGTATTGCCATCCTCCCAATCATCCTCCTCTTTACCCCCGCATCGGCTCTTTATTTTATCCTTGATACCCGATCCCAGACAAAATGCTTCGTTGAACAGGTGCCCAAAGACACTATCGTGTCAGGAAAATTCCAGGTCGAGGAGTGGAGCGAGGCCGATCAAAAGTTTGTAAATAATGAAAAAATCGGCGTACGGATTACGGTCCAGGTAAACAGCATCTTCAATAGCCTCCCTTCACCACTTTGCAATTCTAACCATTGCTCATTACCACTTGGATTCGGTCACGTCGAAATAGGAATTAAAAGAGATGCGGACGGTCCTTAACTTGAAGACGGACTCGACCGGCCGTTTTGTATTTACCTCCCACGCCGCTGGTGCGCATGAGCTCTGCTTCACAACCAACAACACCTGGTACGGCCATCAGAAGCTTCGCTTCCACCTCGAAGACATCTCTCCATCGACCTCGGCTTTCTCCTCTATTTCCGCACCCAAATCCCCCAACTTCGTGACGAAAGAGCAGGATGCGGCCTTGCTGAATCAGATTGCAACGCGTGTCCAAGAGCTCAACCAAAGAATCTCCCACATCCGTCGTGAACAGAGCTACCTCCGCGAGCGAGAGGCCTTGTTTAGGGACCGGAGCGAAACCACGAATAGCAAGGTGGTATGGTGGAGTGTGTTGCAGGTGGCTGCACTCGTCATCACTTGTCTCGCCCAGCTCAAGGCATTCTACAGCCTGTTTGCCAAGAAGAAGGTGGTGTGAGCGCATGAACTCGTCGATGCTTACTTTCCTCCAGATATCTGCCTTTTTTCCCACCCCCCACCGCCTTTCTTTGCCATCACTCCGTATTTATCGTATATGCCCGATGTACATTTAATACCATACAATTAGTTGCAACTCAACAAGAAGAGCGCCCAAACAAAGCTAAAAAAAAGAAGACAAAAGAGCGTGCAGAAACAATCCTGGAATAAGCAAACCAACAAACATTCAATAAAGAGGGAAATAAGAAAGATGACCTACTATATCCTAAATATTAAAGTAGAAAGTGAAACAAGAAGTCGAAGAGGCCACAAGTAAATAAATCAATCGAAATAAGTTAGATAGTGTCCATAGTGGCAATATAGCGGGGAGTATGAAAACATTTACAGTTCAAAAAAAAAGGTGGATAAAGAACAATCTACATGACACAGGTGTAAAACCTTATTCCTCCGAATGAAACGGATGCTATCTTTTCAAGAGCCCCCACCGCACGAGTATCCGTTCCACCGCCTTCAAGCCCCGGACATTCCCCACCCCTACCACGGTGGGTCGCTTCTCCCCGCTAAACACCCGTCTTGCCACACGCACCACATCCTTCTGCCCCACTGCGTCGATTCGGTCGATGGCCTCCTCGACACTCACGTCTCCAAGCAGCAAGAGTTGACGAGCCAGCTCTTCCACTTGAGCCAACTTGGACTCAAGTCGCATCAGCAATGCGGACTTTAGGCGCGTCTTTGCGCGGGTAAGCTCTTCCAGAGTGACACCACCCAGCATGGGCGCTTGTGTGGCCTCGTCTGCGCATGAACGCTCCGCTTCAGGAGGTGAGGTGGCCACGGGATCGCGTGTGAGGAGGAACAGTTCCCGGGCAACCACCTCCACCGCATGTAAATTGTGGTCGGTGGCACACACCACCCAGACCCCGATTAGCCCTCCGTCGGAATATGCATGGTGGAAGGCGTGACACGACTCTAGCCAAGAATGCCGCATCAGGAGGGAGTATAGCCGGGTATGGACTCCTTTGCCCGGCCCGCCTTCAGAGAAAGTGCCGCCGCCTCCCAACATCAGGTGAATGGCGGCGAGCGGATATGCGTCCGGGTGGGAGGCGGCAGGGGCCTCGAAGGCAATACAGAGGTGAGTGTGGGGTAGATCAGGCTGTGGAATGAGCCGGGTTCCACCCCTGTAGCGAGAAGCCTTGGGCTTTGGAGAAGGGAGCGGAGAAGGAGCGGCCTGAAGAGCAGACGCCTGCAAGGCCGAGCCGGATTCTTTCCCAAAATACTCGCTGACAAGGGACACCAATTCCTCGTGCGGTATTCCTGCCGCGGTGATCACAAGGCGCTCCGGCCGAAACCACTCTTGCATGTATTTTCGCACAACGTCGGGGGTCATTTTGGACAGGTGACCACCCGTGCACACCATCGAGTTGCCCAGCGCCCCTCCCGGGAAAGCGGTCATGTGCACGATCTCCGGCACTAGCGCCTCCATCGTCATTTCTGAGAGCTCGTGTGCGATCGCCTCGCGCTGCTCCTCGACCTCTTCCGGGGTGATAAGCGGGTGTTGAACGACATCGGACAGAAGCGCAAGCGTTTGCCGTATATCCCGCTTGAAAATGGCGGATTGGTACATGATCGATTCCCGGGAAGACGTGCACGTAAAATTGCCTCCAAGCGCCGCAATCTCATCCAGGATCTGCTCGGTGGTGCGGTGTTTTGTGCTCTGAAGCCATGTTAATACAATTCATTCCACGAAGGAAGAGGAAGAGGAATTCACCTTGAATGCCAGTCGGTCCACGATATGGCTTGTTCCCCAGGATTGCTCTGTCTCAAAACGCGAGCCCGCACTCACAAACACTCCGACCGAGGCCATGAGACCCGAAATGTCCGTCTCCATGGTTGCAATGCGCACTCCATTTTCCAACAGGGTCACCTTCGTCATCCCATCTCTAGACAACTTGGTCTTTTTGGACAACAGCCCTCCAAGCTACATATTATTTACATAGGTATAAAAAAGACCTTAGCATTTTGCATTCCCAGTGGGAGGAATCCATGTTTCCACGTTTTTGCAACACACCTTCAATGTTTGATCTCGTCTGCGAATCCACGAGGGCTGCGAGAGAGACTGCTGCTTCAGTGAGAGAGATCGCTGGAGGATTCGTGGACTAGGTGTGGAAGCGGGAGAGCGTGGGGATTGGGAGTGGAAGCCAGAGTGGTGGGTCGTAGTGGTCACCGCGGGAGCATTAACTCTTCCAACCGAAGTCAGCACTGTGCCAGGACTGACCCTGGGAGCAGCTAGTTTGGTGCTAGCCGACTTAGGAAGCAGCATAATGATTCACTTTTAGTCTATGAGTACCCCGCTTTACAATGACATTGAGAAAATGAATAGCATTCCAAAAAAAAGTTTAGAACAGCTCTCAAGTCTTGGGACTGTGACGAAATAAACCAATTCAATTAGGGATGAGATGATTCATAGCCAAGGCCGAGAATTTCAATTCATCAAATTGATCTCATCTGATCCCTCTTAGTAAAATAATAGGCTGGCGTTTTAGGAATGGGTGTGCACAGCCAATTGTAAACCCGCCATGAGGTTACATCGCTACCAGACTTCCCAACTGTGAACAAGTTTGTTGATGAAATTGAAGTCCAAAAGAGATCCTCTTTTGACCCAATGAAATCTTGGGCCATTATCTGATGGTCGCCGAAGATTCTTAACGTTCCCAAGTAGCCACACAGCGCTCTCCAAAATATGCGGACGAATCGCGAATCCTTATCGGAGACAATCCCTTGCGGAAGTCTATGTAGTCAAAATATCGTGTCGAAAAATATTCTGGCCATGGTTGGAATGGTGGCCGTGGTAGGGGTAAGGTGCATCGTTTTCGTCGCCATCGTCCATTTCACTAAGTATTCAACCCGCTCATGGCAGCCGAGTTTTCGTGTTCTCGTGTCTATATGCCTTTAGCGACGTGCTCGATAGTTCCTTTCGTTTCGATTGGTGGTGGCGGCGGATGGACTCTGCTTGCATATTCTGACAGAGTTTCGTGAAATCGCACTGAGGATATGAATAGCTGGGTGGACCTTGTGTGATTCTGGCAGCTTGATTTGTAGGCGACTGGTTATAATTTAATGATAATAAACGCTGCACAGCTATTTGGGAACCAAACTCACGATACTGCATATCGCCTGGTATCAGGCGGGCAGGCTTAAAGAACAAACCGGACGTTAGAACAAATGCTATGCGCATATGTTTCTTTTCGACAGGATGACTAGGGTGGATGCACAGCAAGCAGTACAAGAATATGAAAATTTGGCAAAAAAAGGCCTTAAATACTCAGACGCTCATGTTCAAGCTAGAGAGATGTAAGGAATTGGTTTTTTTGCACTTTGTTTTTCATAACTATAAAGCACAAGTGGACTAACGTCTTGCCTCAGGTAGTTATATTTGTAATGTTTACGTTAGTTTCCATAGTGGCCATTTAGCCCCAACGTGCATCGTGTAAAGAATGAATTTTGAAGTCTATCTATAGTCCTTGGTGTGTAGAGAATATGACCTCACCTGTTAGACCCATTCTTGGTTTGGAATAATCAGAGCTCTGATCCATACAGAAATCCGAGAAATATTGGGTAGCGACAAATTTTCCATTGGAAATTTATTTCGTTAAAACTCGTTATCCAAAAGGCAAAATTAAGAAAAATGCAAAACAAAAAGAAAATGGCAAGGACAAATAGAAAGAGTAAAAACGGTTCAATGTGTAAATACAAGCGAAAGCCCAAGCTCCTAAAAAAGAATTAAAAAGAAAATAGTCTCTACTTCAATATCGGACCTCTTTGCCGGTTCTCCGCTTTTCTTCTTCTCGGACCTCGAACATGATCTGTACCGCAATGAACAGACACGCTGCCGACGAGAACAAAAACAGCAGTCCTACACACAACAGAGGGGTTTATATGCATGAGTAGAGGAACACCTCGAGAGGATATCGAAGCCCTCAATACCGTTTAAGCTCAGGAAAATGCCTCTTAGCATCTCGACCATCCCCTCCAGTCCCACACAGAACCCAACCAGGTTTGCGATCATCATCGTGAGAATATTAAATACAGCGCCCAGTGCGCACAAATGGCGGTAATGTGGCCAGTCGCCCCACTTCAAGGGAGGAGAACAATGTTAAGTAGAAAATCTGCGAAATAGCAGCATGGCTGTGCCTTACCTTCTTCTCCGAAAACACCTTTCGTGCGATTACCTCCGGCAACACGAACAGCGAGATCAGCCAGCCCCAAGCCAAAAGCCGTAGGGATATGTCGTGCCAAAAGGCAACAAAGGTGAACACAAGAACGAGGTTCAAGAGCGCATTTTTGCTTCCGCCCATTGGGATATAAATGTATCTGTCCAGCAAATGGAGATAGATTGAAGAATAAGCAACCGTGATAACGTTCCAAGTCCACCACACACTACCTAATGACCCATCGGTTATAGCTGCGGTGCCAACTCCTCCAGAACGATAGCCCTGAATAGTTGTTGCTCATACACCTGAGCATATTCTCTGGGGCGTCGATCCCGTCTGCCATCGCCCAAAGCCGGAAGAAGCGCCAGGGGAGCAACAGTTTGAGCCAGATGATTTTCAAGTTGAAATAGCCGATCATGCTAAGCTCAAAAGGGCTGTCGCCTTCCCACGCTTTGGTGTCCTTGATAGCCACCACATAAAAGAAGTGCAGGATCAGCTCCATCACAAACAACACTCCAAAGAAGCGTAGAGCATAAATAAGAGTGTCCTTGACGGTGACCTCGGTTGAGGGGTATCGGAGCTAGAGAAGGGGTGGGTGGAGTTGGATAGGAAGAGGGATGGGTATTAGGGGGGATGAGGGTCAGAGTGGACAAGATAGATGCCTACCTGTGAAATGTAGTTATTGAAGGTCAGGATTGGGCCGGCAATGAACAGGGGAATATAGAGAATATAGGCAAGATAGTAGAGATAGTTATAATCGGACTCGTAGCACGGAGCCTCAATGCGGTCACGTTCATTCAAAGGAGCCCCATTTCGATCATCCTTCTAAGCAAAGAATATGCATCATAAGTGAGATGGGAACCAAAAAGGGGGTGAGAGGTGACAAATGCCCGATCCACGAGAAACAAACCTCGAACGACTTTGATGAAATTTTAAAAGACCAGTAGTAGTCCATGTTATATGAGATTAATCGAAGCATAGTAATATTAAACGATATTTGCCAACGCGGCAATAGTCCTTTAAAAGAATCCTATGTAGTCGCAGAAGCGGTTAAAAAAATAAAAAAAACGCCATTATTAGAGAGGAGTTGACGGGCAACCACTCAAAATCAAACCAACCAAGACAGCAAGGCGTTCATCGATCCAGCCGAATTCATACCCATCATACATTTCATTCAAGAAGAGAATCCCAACATTGAATATCCATGTCAATACGGGATTTGCAATGCTGCCCTTGAAAACGCGTCCGATTCCGAAGTTAATCGTGAGAATCGCGAGAATTTTGAGAAGACTGTTGCCGTGGATGCCATAAATAGCAAGAAGAGAGAGCGTCAGGAATAAATAGGCATTGTAGAGGGGGCGCTGGGGGATTTTGGAAGGGGCGGGAAGTAAGAATCTTCGGGCTACATGGCTGATGACGAGGTAGGCACTTGCGAAGAGGAGGAGGAGGTGGAAATTATCGCGGAAGTTGGAGTATTGTGCATCGCTATTGTCCTAGTATGCAATTGAATGAGAAACTAAGTTGCCTAATCAAACGCGATAAACTTTAAAGTTAGCTTACCACTTTGCGATTAAATATCCATCCGTCCTGTAGTTTGTGCTTGTATTTCTCATAATTCGGGTGCGATTCTACAGTTGTAACCATCATTAATCCCGTCTCGATCTCTTCGCCCACTTAATCGAGCAGAGAAGTGTGATGAGTAGTACATACCAACACTCAGGTCATACGTCGTCTTCAGCATGTACGGCACCACGATGACAAACATGACATAGTAGAAGTAAAATTCTATAAAAGGATGAATATGCAATCATAGTTTTTCCAAATTCAATTGTACAAACCAGGTGTTCTCCATAGCGGGGGATTAATCTTTACTTTGCGCTCTTGCGATGATGATGGTGGCTGGGTGATGGGCGAATATTTGGTCGCCATCGTATAGAGGTAAATGAGAGGAGGAGAATGACGACTACTATATTAGTATGAAAATGTCGAGTGAAGACTAGTAGTAGAGAATGGTAGCGTGTGGAAGCTCTCATTTGGTAACCTAGCGAAACCTAAAATCCGTGATTTTTTGCCACCCGAGGGAGCATCAATGTAACTGGATCCGCATTTCTTGTGATAATTTGAGATGGAGAAAGGCAAAGCAAGCTTGTATACGGTAGTTTGAAAATAAACACGTTTTATTCAACATCTTATGATCTGGATTTTATGCTACATATTATGCTACGTATAGATAACTGTCTATACACACACATTGGGCTTATTGTGTTGTCGTCGGTCTGTTACTTCATTGACCTAACTTGCAATATTGGTCCACCTGTTGAACACTGGGATAGTCCTTGGCATGCTTTCCACACGCATTCATACACTGCTCATAAGAGCTTAGGAAACTGGAGTCGTCACAGAAGCATTTGAAAATATCTTAAGGGAAAAAAAATCAAGCTAGTGAAGTTAACCCGCATGATGCAACTATTTACCCTTGTACATCTCTCTGTCATCTTGTTTCTTTACGGCCTCGGGGAAACATTTGCGGACCAGCTGGGATATCCCATGGCAGGTCTCAAACGAACATTCTTCGTCACGTCGTACGTAGGGCGACCCTTGAACGACTGTGGCAGCCAGAATTACGGCAACAATAAGTGTGCGGAAATTCATTACTAGAGATATCTACTTGATCGTTAGGATATGGGTATGAGTTGTTCTGTTTGTTCTTCAAATGATTACGGCTAAATATGTGGTAAGGCGAGCGTGGCTTTATAGCTTTCCCCTCTTGCATATTGTCGGTGTGTTCAACTATTTCATTTGCTTGCGAGGAAAATTCCGCCCGCATCTCTACTTTTCCACGCCACTGCTCTTTTACCATTTCGATATAGCAGTAGGCGACTAAAGATTCTTTTTTTTTTCACTACTGTATTCAACTCTGTCTATTTTTTTTTCTTGGAGTTCAAAGAAAGGTACCGAGGAGGCTATGTTTTTTGCATGTCATGCGAGTGTTCCCTGAGGGACTGACGAAATCGAGGTCTCTCTGTTTCCATAGAATATTCGTTTCGTGTTTTCGAGAAACTCTTTTAATCATGAGTTCATGCGTGCATGGATTAAACGGGAACTTGGCCTTTGACTAAACCTTGGTTAGTAGCCATGACCCTTGGCAGAATTTCTTTCTGCTTGTGGTATAGGTCAGTTCTCTATTTCTTCAAACAACGCCTTGCGAGGTACCTGCAACTTAGTTATTTTTATCAACTCTACTATAGTAAGTATTTTGATTCATTCGTAACGCTAAAAACACACTCTCATCATGAGTCGGTTTCAATTGCGGATTTATTCCTCAAAAAACCTAGGTCTGGGCCAAAAGATTACCTCGAGGCCCGCCTAGGTCAGAGCCGGCCTATCGCCGTGCTTTCTCGCTTTGTTGACGAAGATGTATTTCCTTTCCCCCTAAAGTAAACAAGCTATACCTTTTCTTTCTCCCTTGAAAAGAAAGAGGATAGCTCGTTTTTATGGAAGCTTCTCGAACTCACCCCCTTTCCCTATTCAGGGGACAACACAAGCAAACCTCGCCGATGATTCGGGCCAACTCCATTTACAAACAATATGGGCCGAAACTTTGGAGAAGAAGAGGGGCTTGCCTACACTCTCTCTGAATCTTCAATAAGCGTGAATGTCTAACACCATGTTCGAGCTTCGAAACCTTGAGGCTTAGCAGGGAAAAACAAAAGGAGCTGCAAGTGGTTTGATGACCTAAGACTTGAGAAGAGCAGGCAAGCTGCTCCCTGTGTCAGAGGAAGTGAGGTTGTAATGACCGTGTGAGGAAAGGGGAGGATTTGGGCAAAGGTGCAGAATGCCCTCTCTCTCCTAACCGCTTCGACGCTCGGGGAAACAATCTGGAGATTCCGCGGGCCAACCATAACGCAAAAGAGGCCGCTCGGCTTCGCTTTAGGAAACGCGGTTGGCTAAGGGTTGGCCCGCGCTGCTTGCTTTATTAGAGCGACTTCTTTTGCGGTTGAGCCCGGGCGTGCCTGCATCGTGCGTGGAAGCGGATTCTCTTGCAACCAAGGGGAGGGTTTTACCTTCTTCACACCGAACCTAAGAAATTTCTTTGCCGCTTTATCGATCACGTTTCGGAAGAGTTGGCGAACGGTTTCCCAATGTGGCAAAGTGCCGAAATAAAAAAAACCCTCAGTCGTTACGGCAAAACATATGGTCGTTTCTCTTCTATATAAAACGCTCCCCGAAGGTGAATTGGCTCCTGGCTTTTTGTTAAGCCTTGAAAGCATTTCCCCTCTTTCACAAACACAATCACTCTCATTACAAGCCCTAACTATGAACATGGACTTGCCACCGCGCCGTAAAGAGCTAGCTGTGTTCCAGAAGAGTCCAGACAACCACCCTCGCAACGACGAGGCTCTTAGGGAAATTAACATGCGATGGGCCGCTGACCATAGCGGGTATATACATTCTTTTCTGTTGTTTCCCTCGCCTTCCTTCTAAATGTGTGCATGTATGTAGCTTCCCTCCGCGCAACCAAGAGCGCTCGGTTAGCTTTTCTGACGTTGCATTCGTAAGACACTACGACAGTTGTAGCGGGAGCTACAGTGTACGCATTTCAATACTATAGCGAAAAGGAGGACTGGCCTCCTTGTAGGACTGTTTGGTCTTTCACTCATTTGCATGTTATCCCCGATCACTTTGTAGACTACTAGACCATATTGTATATTCTTTCACAACACCCACTCTCCCCGTGTATTTATAGCTTATTGATTGTGACATTAATGCTTCCACTCATTGAAGAATGTATTTTATTATATACAATAAGTAAAAGAAAAACAAACGGACCTCTACTGAATACCTAAGAATTTCATTGGAACAATATGCGATAATCACACGAAAAAAAAAATTACGAAAGGAAAGAAGGGCTTGAGGGTGTCCCGTGGATTTCACTTTTTCTTTTGTTTCATAAGGGCGGTGCACTCGTTGCAATACCATGAGCCCTTGGGAGGTGCTTTTAATCCCACGCATGGATAGTGGAACCACTCGATTTCACACTGAGAATGAAAGATTAGTCCCTGAAAACGCTTGGCATCGAGAAGAGAAAAAAGATAACTCACATTTTCATTATCACATGCAATCATTTCTCCATATGAGACCTGCTCACAATAACAATAGGTGGGTTCGTTGGGATCAATAGGCATGTCGGTGGCAAGCGCCCTGTAATCAATATCAAATCGAGTGAATAGGCCATAACGAGAATGGAAAAGAGGCAGCTAAAAAAAGGGGGTAGAAACTTACGCCTTTCTTGACTTTTCCTTGCTATTATTAACAGAGTAGTTGTCTTTTCGCCCTGACTTGCTACTTGTCGAGGCGAGGGGCTTCGATGATTTGTCTTTGGAGGTTTTGATGGCTGCACTGCGACCTGTGGTGGGTGGAGGGGTGATGGTATTCTCTTTCAGCTTACGTTCTAATCGTAGAATATATAAATTAGCATCTGAATCTCGTTGAAGAGATGACAGAAAGGCAGATGAAAGATACGCACTCTTACTAGGGGTCGTATCGGCACCTATAAAATATAAAACAAGAAATAAGAGATTGAAAGAAAAACGTAAGCTTCCAGCTTAAAAGGTAAGCATAAAACAATACCGCTTGTACCTCTCTTTTCCCCACGTCTGTCCTTGCCCTCCTTCTTGTCCTTGCTTTCTTGCTGCATCCTATTGGCGGCAGCGGATAAGCGGCTAAAGCCCATCAGCTGCTCATCTTCAAACTTCTGAATGTCATTGTCCAGTCTCTGACAATGCCGATCCACCTATTTCAATGACAGTGATAAGAATTATTAGGCATAAATTACGAGGGCAACCATCAAGAGTGATCTCACAGTATCATAAGTTGATTTAGATAGAGCCACCTTCTCCTCGCCCCGTTTTAGACTCTCATTTAGCCGATCTGAGAGTCTTCGTAATACTTCTATGCGCTCTTTTGGAGACATGCTTTTAACATTATCAATGAAATAGATCGCGTCCTTTGCCACCTCTTCCATCATTTCTGTAAAATTAAAACAGAAATTAGGAAACCAATAACGGACGAACCATTCTCAATTCAAATCTGACCTTGAGCATATCCATCGAGCTCACGCATCAGCGTGAAGTTGCGCTGGAGCTCCAATGGCAACGCTTCAATAGCTAATAGGCAATATGGAAATCAAAGGCGAAAATTATAAAATGTTAATTAGGACCAGGAAAGGTTATGGAATGCGGAGAGGACATCAAGGAATATACGCACTATCTACGTAGTCATCAAGATAAGTTAAGTAATCGAGCGAGCGATTTGTGGCTGCAGGCTTCATGGCTATGAGCTATGAGGAAATAAGGAGGAATAGAGAGGGGCTACGGTGTAAAATTTCTGTTTCTTGTGAAAAGCCACAAGCTGATGTTTAACGGGAACATGAAAAGAAGCCTCCTCCATATTTTCTTCAGTTCTTAGCATTGTTATTTTTATTTAACGTCTGTAAATAATGGCGAAAATAATTGGAGAGCTTGTCGTAGTCGCCTTGAAAGCGGTGCGTATTCTCTTATTGATAATGATACAGGATGAGGAGCATTGCAAGGAACATGCGGCATTAGCGCTTTGAATGCTTCCAAGCACTGTGTACGATAAATCGCCTAATCTGAATCTCCGCTCTCTTCATCGAGTAGAAAAATCTTCCGAATCGAGAGATTATAGGAAAACAAGACCCATACTGTACGTTCCGGATTGGTACGAATGTTCAGCGCACGAAAACAGACAAGCGCGGTGGACAGAAACCAGGTGGGAATATGAGCCCCCTTATTGAATTGGAGCCAGCCATTTCAGCTAAATTGAATTGCTTCCTTTTTACAGAATGGGATGACCAAGTGAATTTCAAGCTCAATGAGGGTGAGACAAAGTTGTTCGTGCAAGTGCTCGATGAGGACCGTAACAAGAGCGATTTGATTGGAGAAGCAAACATCGATTTCTCGCGTGTTTTAAAAGAGGGTGAGCTAGACGATTGGTTCAAGCTTGAATACAATGGCAGATACGCGGGAGAGATCTACATTGAATTCACTTTCTACTCATCGGTAAGTTTGGCCCACAGCTCCCTAATTTTATCCTGGCCACTCACGCCACTATACCACTTCGCCAATGCACAGTCTGCCCCCCCTCCGCCTACCGTCGCTCCTACTCCACCCCCTGTTCCCCATGAGCTGAAAGTTCAGGGCGGTCAAGTGAAGCCTTTGCCCACGCCTCCTCTTCCACAGCGACCGATTGCAACTGGAAAGCCCTCGCAACCGTCTCATCAGTATGGAAATCAGGCGAACTATCAGCGTCCGCCGGGGCACTCTCCTTCTCCCTCTCAGCAACAGCAGCAACGTCCCCCTGCCTCTGCACCTGCCAGCTATCTTCCGCCTCCCTCCCAGCGGCCAAATTATCCGATCACCTCTCCACCGCAGAATTCTAATTTGCAACCACGGCCCCCTTCATCACAGCAGGGCTACCCGCATCCCGCCTATCCTCCACCGTCGCCGCACCAATCACCTTATCCGCCAGCAACCTACCCGCTCTCGAGTTCTGCGCATCCTGCTCCCTCCCCCGCTCCTTCCTACAACACGTATCCGCCTACGCCCGTTACGGGAGGCTATTCTCCTCAGCCGCGCCCGAGTACCCCCGTGCCAACCCCGTCCTTGCTCACACAGCCGCATCGCCCACTCTCCGGGGAGTATCCTCAGCCCTACTCGCCCCAACCACAGGCTTACCCCCCTCCATCCTCTCAAATGCCCTATCCGCCCTCGACGAATGGGCCGGTCCATTTCCCGGTCCCGAACTCGGGCCATGGCGGGATAAGCTTCCCAGAACCAGGCAGCAGTGGAATGTACCCGCCCCAACCTCACGGCGGAGGTATATATCCCAACGACCCCCATTGGAACGCAGCACCCTCGCCCGCAGGATTCCACATGCCGGCCCCATACTCTTCAGGGCCTTCCCCAGCGCCCTACTCTCCGGCACCTGCTCCTGCCCCTTACACGCCTCCTCAACCTTCCTCAGGGTATTCTACTCGCTATCATGGGCCGCCCCCCGCCCGTGTTCCACGGAGAAAGCTCTCCAAAACAGAGTTGTAGGGAAGGTGCTTTTGTGTATTCGATAACGGTTTTTTGTGTTCTATTCTATTTTTATCTTTTTTTTTCTTTATTCTTGGCATGTAAACCGGACTTTAAAGCATTTCCCTCCCACACTCCCCCCCAATTTTTTTTAATCTGTGGAAGTACATGACGTTTTCTTTTTATCTCTCTATTACTCAATAGATTCCATATCATACTCAAAGGGTCTATTTGCATCATGAAGTACTCTCAAGCGCCTCTACGCTGGTTGTCTGAAGAGATCAGGGTGAATTTCGGCGGAAATAAATATTGTAATAGGCTTCATCGCTTCTGCTGCATGGTTGCACCGGCCCAAAGCTCGGGTAATACATCCTCCAAGTCTTTGATGTCTTCGATCTGGAAATGCCCTACGGGGCCTCCCCCTCTCCCCAAGGTTGCCCCTGGTAGAACATGCACAGTGAGCCACCCCAGCCTCATGGCCGCCTCGATGTTCACTCGGGAATCGTCGACGAATATGCATTTCTTGGGGTCTGTCACGCCAGCCTCCTGCATCGCCTCAAGGTAAAATCGGGTTTCGGGTTTACAAGGGATCCCTGGACGGGTATAATCACAGTAAGTGATGCCATCGAATAGGTCGTCGATATTAAGCAGTCTGAGAACGCGCTGTGCGTGCTATTATAGTTTATACATATGGTATTTTAGTCGGAGAAAAATGCACCCCCGATCTCATAAAGTGGAGGAAGTGAATAAAGAAAATTACCGCTAAGCCAGCATTTGTGAAGATCCATTTCTTCATGTGCAAGCGCTGAAGCATCAAGCGGAGGGCGGGGTCAGGCTTGAGGACCTCTTGGAGGGGCAGAGACCCGTCCACGTGTCTATCTATATTTCCAATGGCACGAAGGAGTTATTTCTAAACGCAATAAAGGCAGTGACAGACAGGAGAGCTACCGTAGTCTAAGGGGTCAATTTCTATTAGCGGGAAAGTAGAAGAAAAAAAAGATCGTGTGAGCATTCTGAAAATACGCCTTAGTTAACAATCCATGAATTACTATGGTTTTTAATTAATCCCTGGATATAGTGAGAGAATTAATACAGTGATGTGGAAAATATTGAAAAGTGACATTTACTTTGATGGCGAGTCCGTGCTGTATATAGTATCTCTCCATCAGAACCGCGGCCTCGCCATCCGGAATGCCCAACTTCTTGAAATAGTCTAATATTCTATGTGAGAGTATTAACCATGATTAGTGAGCCAGAAATGAGCAGTGATATTATCCTTGGTCGCTCACTTTTCTTCCATCATTTTATGAATGTTGGCAGATGGGTGGTAGAGCGTGTTATCGCAATCGAAGAAAAAGACGGGCTGCTCGGCGTCTTCTTGCGGAGAGGCTGTCGATCGCGCGAGGGCAGCAACCCATTCCTGAACCGACGGAGTCTGTTCCACACGTTTAATGTTGGTCATGAAGGCGTTGCGCTGCTGCAGAGGAGACGTATATTTGAATGCTAGCTGTAGCGGATGCCGAGAGGGGAGTCGTCGGAGGAATGGCAGAAGATGCATCGAAAATAGTTAAGTAGGGGGGCAACGAGTTGGACAGGAAATTTAAAACTCATTTCTTAAGGGCGGAGTGCCTTTTTTAGATAGGAATACAGGAGATCTTTCCATGCAGGGTTCGGGGTCCAAATAAGAAATCGCTCTACGATAGAAGTTTTATAATGGAAAACGTGGGAGAGGGTGGGAAAGGAGGCGGCGACATGAGGGAAGGAGATATAAAAAGAGAAGAAATCTAATAAAAGTTCAATACAAGAAGAAGTTTTCGAAATCGTCATTGATACACGACTCTAAATTCACGAACACAAAAACTTGTGGTTTCCATAAAACTCCAGCATTGGATTCTCGCCGGACCGCGTGCTTGTTCTCTCTAGATCGGCATACCGCTCCAAAAACTCTCTGTGGGTCATGATCTTGATGGTCGAGTCGGCTTGGGAAGGGCGGCACACCAGATGGTATATGTCGCGCATCAGCTCGAAGTTGGTGGGGAAGAAGATATCGAACCATCCCGGTTGCACCATGTAGGTGGAACAGGGCACCATGGTGCGTCGATATCTTGTCTGAACTACGGGCGCATCAACTCCCTGTATTGTGTCAGGGAGCCGGTCAAAATCCGATATTAAAAGACGATGCTGCGGGAAGTGCTCGCGCAGATTCTCGAGGAACAGAAGCAGTTTCGTGGGCAAAAATTCCGCCTCGGTCATATTAGGTGCAAACGGGAGTTTGGATCGCAGCCGCCGCATAAACCGGTTATGTAGCACGGGTGTACGGTAGAGGGTTTGGCGGCGAAGGGAAAGGTACCGATGGATAAGGGGGTCGTGGAGCGGCTCGTAGAATTCATGGTAATCGCCAGACTCGTCAATCGCAACCATGCCTTGGTATGGCGCCTCAGTATCTGCGTCATACCGCAATAAGTCGTGGGCGAAGTTATCCTTGAGCCACATATGGTGTTAGTCCAGGCGGGGCTTAAGCCAGTACAAATCTAAATAAAGCACTTACAATCACTTCCATGGCCAAAAAGAAACATGGGTCCGGAACGTATATGTCCCAATCAAATATGGAGCGATTGATGATCTCGACACAATGGTGGCGGTTAAGCACACCACGGATATCATGCCGCGTCGCCTGTCGCTCTGCGAGTTTCGAGCTAATTTCGATGATTTTGTAACGCGTCCGCTCGTACACTGACGGCTCGTGTCGTTGAATGTAGTCGAGAATGTTAAGCATAAGCGTACCGTTACCTGCACCAATCTCGTAGATCACCAGGTCACGGTGAGGGTATAGGTTGAGTTTATATTCAGTGACCATATATTTTGCTAATGCGTATCCGTACCAAGGCTATATAATTAAGCAAAAATGCACATATATATATATATATATACGTCGATTAGCTCTTAAGTTATCGCAACCACTTTTGAATATGATGGAAACGGGCATTCAATTACTTTAAAGAGTTCGGTGGGAGTATGCCAAACTTGTCTTGCTATATCATCCGTTTCATCCACATCATCCTCAATTTCTTGATATTTCCTACTTAATAATCGCATAAATGCATTATTGTCCCGCAAACCGTTGAAATCGAAATCTGTCTCAGGAGAGAAAATGACCGCTTGTTTCGAGAAATAGCCATAGTGCGGGTTATAGAGGGAATCGTCGATAAAGTCGCGAACAAGCATTTTAACCTGCGTAGGAGGTGTTTTGAAATGTGCAGCCTGACTTGCCGTGAGTGCAGGATAATCGATGTTAGTTGATTTCGAAGGGCTCTCAAAATCGATTAGAGAATTCCAGTGCCAGTTAGAAGCCACCACAGGCGTAGTAACGATGCAGCGCTGGAACAGCATCGGCCGCCGTCGACATGAAGTGAACGCGTTATGCTTTAAAATAGGTAAATGGCGATGGATTGTTGGCGTTACTCTCGCCGTAATTAGGATCGGCCGCATCTCGGCAAGGAGGATCTGCTTTCGTCGTAAATCGCACGATCAACTGTTTAGTAACTCTCGAAATGACAATCTGGCTACGTCACCTCTAATTGCACTAAGTTTGCGAATTATTGGGCAATATGGGTCGCGAACTCAGGTTCTCGGCGGTTGACATCTTGACTCAGAGCTTCGCTCTTGAAAATGTGTCGACTTCTTTTATATAAGGGGAAAGCACCCATTCAGCTGGCACATGTAAGAAGTTTTGAATAATTATGTGTTCTGTGTTCTTGAGTAAAAGAATTCATAATACGCTTTCTTACATAGCTGTTAACTAAGCCCGCACACTCTATTATTACTCAGTCTTTTGACTCCCGATTGCGCCTTGACAAGCGACGGCCTATCAATGGTGAGAATGGGCAATCTTGAGCTATCAATGTTTTATTTTAACTGGGACATATTAACGGGTTTTCATTTTCTTGAATATTGTATTTTAATTCATATTATATTAAAGGCGACGGATTCGGAGTTGGTAAGTTGACATGAGATACCCCATTGTTCTCATATGCAAGTTTTAACTACTCTTCATAATGTGGTGGTAGGTTGGTACGACACAAATGCCGAGACTGATGATGAGATTGGCAATTCTCCTTGCATTTTCACATCAGTAACGCCTGCATGGAATAATCAAAATCTTCAACGTCTCTGTGAAAAGATTAAATCGCCTCTGGTGTTCGCACATGTGCGTGCGAGCACCGCTACATCTGTTTCGGAGACAAATTGTCATCCCTTCAATTACAATAGACTAATGTTCATGCATAATGGCCATATCGCCGAATTCCGCAAGGTATGCATTTGTTTTCGAATATTTTTATTTATATAACTATACCCTTGCTCCTCTTTAGATTAAGAGAAAGCTTACCGTATCCTTGAGGGACGAGCTCTTTTTGTTTGTGCAAGGCAATACCGACTCTGAGTGGGCTTTTGCTCTGTTCCTCGATCAACTGGAGAATCCGGGGTCCGATGAGCCTTTTAGCTACGAGGCTCTAAAAGATGCTATGTTGAAGACGATTGCGCTGATTAACAAGTGGTCGGAGGAGGAGAACATCACAGAGGTATATAGAGCAAAATTTAGGCTATCCTATTGGACACTAATAATTGATTTAAAACGGCATATCAGCCTTCATTGCTAAACTTTGCTGTAACCGACGGATGCACCGTTGTATGCACTCGCTACATTAATAGCAGGACGGAGGAAGCTGCTTCTCTTTATTTCTCCTCTGGTACACGGTTCGAAGAGTATAAGCCCGGACGGTATCGGATGGTAGTTTAATTTTTTGAGTGCCCATCCAAATCTTATATTGATTTGAATTCAAATTTAGATCAAAGCAGACAAGCGTGAGGATATTGTTGTAGTCGCATCTGGTATGCTTGCATCTCTCAGCTCTAGGTTTACATGCCACTAATACGCTCACTTGAACCCTGTAGAGCCCCTTACATTTGAAAAGGCCGACTGGCTTGCCATTCCAACCAACAGCTGTCTCGTAATCACCCCCCGACTCAACGTATTACTCTTCCCCGTGCATGATCAGTTCTCTTCCGAGATGTCCTCTGCCCCGCGAAGTTCCAAGCTAGCCATGCAAGAAAAGGCACTGGCCAATGGGATAATTGCTTCGCCCTCTTCAATTGATACCATTCCACTCTCTCCCCAAATGCTTGCATAGTTTATCCCTCTTCTCTACTTTAATTCCATCGTCCACAATTATATTTGAAGAGCGCGTTTTCCTGTGTTACCCTCATCCTCACTCCCCACTCAAGACAGCTTTTTCGGATTTGCATTTTATTGGTAATATATAACAATGGATGCCTTTATTTTTCAGAGTCTCTAGGTGATGATATTTGTGATGGCCTCATGAGTCTAATGACAGTTTATACAAAATAAAGCTTCGTCAATTGTTTCATTCGTAGCTTTGTGCGGCATATTGGGCATGTCTCTTGATGCTCGAACCAGCGCAACCAACATTCGTAACAACAAACCTATTTCATCAAACAAGCCAAATCGATTTTCGAACTTTGTGCATAATGAAGAGGAGAAAGTCTCAATACTTACGTGGTTGCACTTGGAAATGAAGGGAGTTTTTAGCGACCCGTGGCAGATAACGCACACTTTTTTATAGAGTTGAAGTAGAAAATTGATCAGTCAATAGGCAAACCAGCAGAAAAAAATAAAGAAAAGTTGAATCTCTTACTAGGTGCTTTGTCAAATTCTGTCATATTTCCCTCGCGGAATACAGATAGAGGAGGGTCAGCTTGTGTGAGAGGAACTTCTGAGGTGCGTAGCCGCTTCGAGCTGGGTTCTTCCGCATGAGAATTCTGTGGAGCAAGGCTAGCCTTCATTACCGCTTCTATGAAAAAAGTTTGTCATGGGTTATTTAGAAAATCCATTCCAAGCAAAATAGATTACCGTGATCGGCTAACACTCTTTCAAAAAGGCCGGCATGCTTACGAGGAACGTAAGGAGCAAACCCCGCCAGTAATTTTAGGCTCATTATTTCTTCTTTCTCGGCTTCGCTCCTGGCATCCACCTTTGCAAACAAATCAATCATTTTATCCAGCATCTCCTCAAAACCTAATTGCTTCGTCTTTGTGTCTTTTAGTAGCTTTTGAAAGACGCTATACTCCTCGGGAGTCAACACAGCCTTTACCCGGTCAATATATGCACGCGCCTCCTGTTTTTGAGCTGTGGGGTATAGTAACGGAGAGTTTGGCGAGGGGCTGGGTGAGGGTGAACGGAATCCATCAAGCACAGCAGAATCGGTAGGGGGGCGTTGCGGGAGAGCAGGAGGTTTATTTGATGAATTAGGGTTTTCAAATGCGCTCCTGTGCCGGCGGACTGAGTTCGGAAGAGGGGGAAGAGGAGGGAGTGCTGCCCCATTGGGCCGTTCTGCCTAAAGTAAAGGATACACTCATAAGTGAGACTGTGCGGATACGTAATCTCGATCGATATCCCTTACTTGATATTCGTGGAGTGCATCCAGCAATGATGCAAGCCGCTTCTTTGCACGAGGTTCATGTGATGCTTCCTCGCCGAAATTTGGCATTGAGTGGTTTCTTTTTTGCTTGCGGATGCCCCGAAGTCCGTCGTCGTCTTCATCATAGGCAGGCAGGCGAGATTCATTTTCCATCGTAATCTTGACTTCGGTGGATTCCTGAGAAGGCAAATCTACCAGACTCTTTATAAAGAATAGGTCTAGTTCGACACTATGTTCGGCTTTATCATGCTAAAACTCCTACCTGTGCCTTCTCCATTCGCTTGAAGAATTTTGTGAGATGGCCCTGTGCTTCTCCAAATTGATTGTATACCTTAACGAATGGCCGTACCCAAACGGGGAGTTGACTTATACTAGCAGCAGAGGAAAACCTAAAGGGAACAACATAATCGATGTGAAAGAGGCTAAAGTTGTCTTTTAAATAAGCTATTGTTTCTTACCTTTCATCACAGAGCAAAATAGCACCATAGTCGTTCTTGTGGCGAATGACTCTTCCAATTGCCTGATTAACCGCCCGCGCTGCCTGCTGTTTGTACCATTCTTGACCAGAGAGTGTCTATTATCTGGAAACAATTAGGTATATCACCCCAAATAGAAAATTAGCAAGATGCATGATCACTCTACCGTACTTCCAGGTGTGCCCTTGTGGTGCATCTCGTTGAGGTATTGTTTTTTCAGAATGACCTACTCAAAGATAGCATCTATTATCTCACTCATCTATCTGATCTTCACAAACCGCAATTTACTTTTGGGTCTCTTGCGGCTGGATATGGCAGGCCTGTAATCACGACCGCTCGGGCCCTTGAATCTGCAAAGTCTAATCCTTCTGAAACCTTTCCCCGGCACACTGCGAAAAGAACCGCACCATTTCGGCCCTTTTCCTCGATAGCCTTATAAAATTCATTCATTATCTGGACTTAAGAACGCGATTAGTCCATCGGGATGCGAAGAGAAAAGTGGTCCTTCTCACCGAACCAAACTCTTGTTTATTTTTAGATTCGACCACGGGTCGCTTAAAAGACTTGATCCGCTCCCAAATACTTTTCTGTCCGGCTTTGGCCTGGTGCCAATTTTGCATACACCCTTGTAACACCCCATAGGAGGGGAAGAATACGAGAAGTCCATCAGGAACAATTCTACTAATGTTAACTGCGATGTTTGTTAAATGCACTGGTTGAAAGAAAACCCCTGGAAACGTGAGAGACGATACCTAATAGATTTCCGAGGTCTGTCTGATAGTCAGCATTCTCTCGCAAGGTAAATGAGGAATTCAATTGGCAGCCAGCAGGACCATGTGTAATCACCCCAACAAACGCCTGTTCTGGCTGAATTACGTGAGGATTTTCTAAGCGCACGTTAAAATCGCTAATAAAGGTTTAAAACTAAGGTCTTAATCTTTATGGCATTATTTATAATACTCATTGGTACAGACATGTGTAATTCGGAGGCTAACGGCCCCAAAGGAGAAAGTGTCCCGCTAGTAAGAATGATTGATCGAACTTTATTATCTCTATCTTTCATATCCATCATTGCAACGCCAGGACTAAAGCACCAGTAGCTAAGTTTCTTCTCGACTAATGAAGCAGAAAGAAAATATTCATTATTCATTTGTAGCAATATATAAAGCGGTTTCCATTGTGCACTACCTAGTCTTTTTTTGCTCGGTTGGGATAAGCTACTATGAGGATGCTTTTCTCTCTGAATGTGAACCTGCATGAAAGCGAGATGATGTAGCCTGGTGGGATTAGCGAGCAAATCTCGCCTATAAATTAGTGTATGGAACATACCTTGTAAAATTTGGAAAAAGCCATGTGGCTATTCTCGTGTGCAAATAACGATGGGTTAAACACTTGCTTAAGGGCTGTCATGAATCTGCTCAGTGCTCCTTGGTGGTTCACTTTCCGTCCGAGTAGTTCAGCATCATTAGCGAGAGTAACCATGGCAGCCTCAAGTCCTTTATAGAGGAATTCCACCGATTGAAAATTGATGCGTAATCGCTCAAAAAGCTCATATATGAATGCGCCCGGTTTAGTGACTTCTTGTGTAGCAGTTGGAAGTTCAATCCGATCAATTTGCTCTTGGAAATTAAGCAACAAAGCTACAATGTAGATCAAATTATTAGAAAAATTAAAAATTCACATTCCTGAAAAATAATCCAATAGTTCATTTACCTTTGAGCAGAGCAAAATCATTGGCTCCATAATCACCTTGATATGTTGGTAGAGACGTGATATCAATGCATATCTGGACCTCCTCAACACATTGCTCTAGATCTGTGTGTCCAATCTCAAAGGATGTTGATTCACCGCAAGAACTCTCCTATTGTTTAAAAGCTTATTAATCCTACTAAAGTAGCATAGGCTTGGCTTGATAACGTACAAGATTGTGCGCCTCATCAAATATAAGTATAGAGTTACGGATATCAATATTTTGTGCAATTCTTGCTGAAGCATCCACCAAGTAGTTATAAGGAAGAAATATGATATCTGCCTTTGATAAATTTTCTCGGGACAAGTAGTATGGGCATGCTCTAATAGAAAGAATAAGAGGAATTAATAATTATTGAGCAGAGCCAGCGCTAGTGAGTGTTAGTTTTACCTTCGTGTTCTTCCAAATTGAACGAGATCTTCAATGTCCATCACACCATCCTCAATACGAGGATCTGTCTTCACTTCAACTAGATTACGATTTAGTTAGTAATAGTGCTCAATATCAATATGAACTGCTGGAAAATGTACCGGTTAAATTCAAATAAAATTCGCAGGTTTTTCGTTGTACCATCTGCCGGCATACTGCTGACCTGGTTGCGTTCGAATTATGCTTCATTACCTTAGAATTTATGCACATTTGGTCTCTTGACCCTAGAACACACATCTTTGGCCTTGGATTTATAGAGAATGTGGGTTATAATATGTCTCAAACCATGAGGATATAATGGCCAAATATCAATACCGATATCCGGTGTTTTTCAATTCTCGGACGGCCTGAGAGAGTTGAGAATGGGTTCTAGAAGCATAGAGAATTTTTGGGGGCTCCCTCGTGAAATCCTCTTTTTATACGAAAATTAACAATTAGAAATAGCTGCACTTGGAAAAGCTAATGAGATGTTTCATTTTTAACCTAGAGAAGGGTTAGTAGTAACAGACTTGTCAAGTTGTCCCGCCACCTCAGAAACGTCAGAGTCCTGCGACTCCAATGCAAGTCGCCTTCTTTGCAGATAAGCTTCTCTCCATGCCAGTGTTGCACATAAAAGGCAAAGTGTCTTTCCTGTTCCCGTCGGACTCTCCATTAATGCGTTTTCTCCCTATGTGATTTATCAGCGCATATAGGTTAAGGGGAAACGTAAACAGCCAGATCAAATCAATTCTTACCGCTTGCAGAGCCATAATCACCTTTTCCATGAAATGTTTTTGAACCTGTAAATTGCAAGTATGAGGGATGAGCACAATTTGAAGGAAAGATAGAGTACATTTGCAATCCTTTACCTCATAGGCTTCGTACGGGAACTGTACCTAGGTAAATTTTTTTCCAATCGAAATGAAAGCATTAGTGATGGAATAAAAATGTGGCAATTATACAAATCAAATCCACTTCTACCTGTACGCCTCGAATGTTATACTGAGGCATGGTCCCAGTTCTTATTTAGCATTCGTGATCGCGATTATTGAACACGAAGAGGACGCGTAAAAAGAGTAAAATTTAAGATTAATGATACTATTGAATAGGATATGACTATGTTGTACGAATTATAATATAATTTCTCTTCGAAATAGGTTAGAGCCAGCTGGCCTCAACCTCGCCCCACTTGTTCCTGAATCAATAAAAAAAAAATGCGGTTGTTGCTGCTCGCATGCTCGCTACTACTCTCGATAATTTCAGTTTGCTTTGCTTATATTCCGCTTACCGATGATGCACTTCGCACGCTTGTTAATCGCTCCAACATACAGCGGCTCTCTGTCGATAATACCCAAGTTAACTCATTTCTATCGCCACTCCTAATTCCACGAGTTTCAGGAACGGAAGGCAATAAGCAAGTGCGTGCTTTCCTTGTCTCTCAGCTACAAAATTTGGGGTGGAAAGTTGAGCTTGACCAATTCAATGACACGACCCCAGTTGGTAGAGTCGAATTTGCAAATATTATTGCGACCCTCGGCCAAGGGCAAAAGCGCCTTATTGTAGCAGCTCACTATGACTCGAAGCCAATGGAAGGCGGCACTTTTATCGGTGCAACTGACTCATCTGTGCCGTGTGCAATCATATTGGATATGGCCAGCACGCTCACCGATATTTTGACTAAATCTCCGAAACTCAACGAAACTGCATTACAAATAGTATTCTTTGATGGAGAGGAAGCATTCCTCCAATGGGATCCGCCTAGAGATGCAATCTATGGCGCACGACACTTGGCTTCCAAATGGGCTGATTCTTCTCAGCTTCAGAACATCAATGCTCTCGTACTACTGGACCTACTTGGAGCTGCTCAACCACATATTCCTAGCTTACAGCCCTCCACCGCCAAACTATTTGCCAATATGTCTGCAGTAGAAATTCGTATGCGACAGCTAGGCTTGCTTGCAGCGCCAGGGCAGAGCAAGTACTTAGTACCCGATTCAATGAATAACATGGCCGGGTCTTCAATCCAAGATGACCACACACCCTTCCTCGAGAGAGGGGTCCCCATCATGCATTTAATCCCGGTGCCATTTCCTGATACTTGGCACACTTTTCAGGTATGTCTTCCACTTCTTGATCTGACACCTTTATTACTTCGTTTTATTGATTTTGACCCCACTAGGATAATGCTCAAAATCTCGACCCTATTGCTATACAAAATTGGGCCGTTCTCCTTCGCGCATTTGTTGCCGAATACATGGACCTTGACAATGCGATTGCACCTTTAAATAAACGTGATGAGCTTTAAGCAAATACAACGGCCTTGTTATATTTATTTCACCTTGATTTGAGTTTATATCTTTCGTAGTTACTCTGATATTCCGAAATATATTTAATAAAGAGGCCAATAGAAAACATTTGTTAAACTAACTAAATAAGATCGGTGGTAGCAGTGGTGTTGCAAGTACACACACATACATATAGAAGTAATTGTACATGAACATAGAAGAGAGAGAAAAATAAGACTACAGAAATCAGCGGGGTAAAATGGGGATATTGCAATGGATCGCACCTCCACGTCTTCGATATGATCAGGGCAATCTATTTCAAAATGAACATTAGTTATGTAAGCAATGGAGAGCAGATTAAAAACACTTATACAGTTGATCCAAATCATTTTCGTTTAGCGAAGTGCGACAAAAGGGGCATCTCCCCTGTGTTTTGACTACCGCAGTAAAACAATCGTAGCAAGATATCTATAATTCCGACGCAAGATTAATATTCTCAAGAAAAGCATTTAATCTTGGTAAATCGAAAACTTACGTGTAGGCATTTGGAGATGGTTGGTATTCCATCCGAAGAAAAGCAAATATCGCAAACTAATTGACCCAAGTTAATACATTTGTGTTCAATTCCCACAGACACTTTCTATTATCTTTGTAAACTTAAATAAACTGATAAATTTACCCCACTCCTCCATACACGATGCATTTTTCTTATCATTTGTGTTGATTGAAGGAGACTCGACAATTGAAGGTGTCTCAACGGGTGACACTAGCGAGACCTGGCATCCTGGCAAGATATTTGTGATTGAGTAGAGATGATAAATCCACTCTCTAGCCTCTTCTCGCCTTTCAGTCCGAAAAATGTGCTAGAAATAAATTATAGATAGTTTTAGAGTAATAAATGGAATGAGATAGGATCAATTCTTACATTTTTACTCGTATTCAAAAAATTGACCAATTTCTCGGTTATCACGAATGAAAACCCTCCAAGTACATCTTAAGGAAAATGGAAAATATAACACCTCTTGAGATACAACTGTATACGAAGCTAACAATTACGTACCAATTTTGCAATTCGGAATAAATAGTGAATGTTTTGGCTCCTGCATGGTGTAAAATCGAGGCGCCTTAAATTCGTAGAAGAAGCCTAAAGGAGTAAGTAGACCGATTCTACAATTGGAAATATAAGAAAGGCTCGAGCCATTTCAATAGTATACAAAAAAGCACACCTTGGTTTCATTTTCAGCATCGATTTTTTCTCTAATTCCCCTGAATATAGAGGAGTAACTGCAAAATGATTTTGATAAGGATATTTAAAATCGTCTACTGTTCGGAGAGGAATGCCTGGGTCAAGAAAGTTAGTTGCGTTTCGTTCTGCAAAAGTGGTCCACTCTTCACCGGCATTAGAGCGAAGGTCTACAATTGTTGCCGTCTTTTTGGATAGGGCGGTACGAACAGAGCTGATTTGAGGGATAAACTCGGTCATCCATATTTGTACAATGTCAAAGAGGCGGAGGTAGATATGGATATCAACCTCGGAAAGGTTATGTTGCCAGTTGAGGAGCGATTCAATTGTACTGCTCTCTTCGTCCACCAGCCGTTGAAGCTTTCTTTTTATATCTATCAAATACAATTAGCCAATCACATATTAACTATAAATATAGACACATCCTATACCCAGGTTGATAAGACATGGATCATTTTGATAATCTCGTTTTCCCTCGTCTGTATTTAAAGTATGATTAAAACTAGAGATATAATAAAATAAAGAATGAAGGAGATATTACGAAGTGTCCCTATTTGTGAAATACTACTAGTAAGGTGAAGTATCCTGTTGTAAGTTTGGTGCCGTAGGGTGATCAAATTATTGGATATGCTAGTGTCGCGTTGTATAGCAACTATTTTGCTTTCCACAAACAACTAAACATAAAATTTATAAGTACGGTGCATAACGGACAGCCCATTGATACGCAATATATATTGCAGACCTTAAGACGAGTCAATTCCTCGGCACACATTTTCAAACTAACGAGAATCTTGGTATGATGTCTTGACATATCCTCTAAAGATTGACTCAGGGTCGTACATAATTCCAATATTCCACCTTGTGGTATAAAATTCGAAGCCATATTTGCAGTAAGTGTCATCTGTTTAATTGAAAGTTGTAAATTTTGCACGGTCATCTCATGGGCGTCTGCCTGCACATTAAAATGTTCAATAAAACGTTCGATAAGAACCCTCCAAGTAGCAAGACGATTAATCATTAAATCGGCTGGATGTATTTCATTCGTGTCGTTGTTTTCATATGGAGGCTCAAACAAACGTGAGCGATAAATTCGGTCAATATTTTCTCGTTGCTGATTTTGAGCGAACATAAGATCTTCATCACTATAACGGTTAGAGATGGAAGTCATTAAGGGTAACTGGTAGCTTGAAGTGAGTGAATAAGAAATTAATGAAGAAATAGCAGGAGGGTATATCGTAGGATCTACTAAAAAAGGGGGAACTTCTGGCGGTGTTGAGCTAAATTAGAAAAATTATGCTGGTGGCAATATTTATCCAAGTTCTATAATTGGAACAACACGTGGCTGAGGTTTCTCTCAGTCTTATTCTCATTGTGGCTAAGGTACTCAATAAACCGAACAAACAGTTGTCGTTAAGAGTAATCTCTGAGAAAGTAGAATACACATCAATATATTGCTAGATATTGGCTTCACAAAACTAAAACAAAAAATCAAATAATAGTATATCAGCGGAGGATGAATTTTTTAGATATCATTCCTATTTACAAGCACCTTAATACTCAGCTTTTTAATATTTTGGTGAAAAATCTTTAAAGCTTGGAAAATAGCTATGAAAAATAACTGTCTCTTTTCTACCTTGTATTAGTATAAAATATTATTGATATACTTTAAGAGATGAAAGATAAGAGAATAAAGAATAACATCTTAATTTCTTTAGTAAGTATTTAAGTTAACGTGGCACATCTCTTTTACGCGGACACGAAAATATTTGGTAGGTCTTCATATGCTCACAGTATTACTTGTATACTGTCGAAGAAATTTCCTAAGTCGGAAATGGTCCGATAAACTCCGGGCACCTTTAGTTGCTAATGATTCTCCAGAGATATTGGTACCAATTTTAAATGAATCATCACGACCTTTTCAAGTTCGCATAAATTTAAATAAACATTCATTACAAAGATAAATTACTTTATTATATAGCGAGTTACGCATGTGGATCCCAAATTAAAATATTCGTAATATTATCCGCATCATTAATAAATATTGTATTGCTTCATTCCATAATACCTAGGTTAATCCACTTCGATCCAACCTGACACATCGTTGCTACTACATATAATATCGACATACACTATAATTCGAATTACTCTAATGTAATTATGATAATTAAACTAAAAAAAATCCATAAAAATAGAGATAACTGGTAAAATATTAAATCAATGAAAAAAATCGGTTTATATACTGCAAAAAATAATAAAGAGTGCTGATTAAAAATGGCCACTGCGTATAATTTACTCGATGTCAATTTTTGCTCCACACACATGAACTTGCTGAGTTATTTAGGATATAATTTAACGAAAAAATAAGCTATGGTGGGGGAGGAGGACTTTGATGGGATTATTTTTGGATGTAACTACAAGCTATAATGGATAATGGTCCGCTTCACTTGGAATGAAGGCGCTCGAATTTAAAAAGTAAACTTCACTGTGTAAAAGCTTTGACCAATCAATTTTTCCAATCCTTCTGTCTAATTCTTTGCAGAATCAAATTTTAACGATGGTGTTACATTGCCTAACTATATTATTACTTGGAGAAGTAGAATCCAAAAGATATAGTAAATTTGCAGGATCAGATAGTTTTATTAAAAATACTATTCACCTCGCATTTATGGATAGTTTTGTAAAGAAATATCAATTAAGTGAAAAGACATACTGAGACTCCAATACCTTTATATTATCTATAATTCAATATTGCATATATAAAATCTAAGAATAAAGTTATTATCAAAGTAGTCGCTGAAATAAGAAAATCTGAAACTAATGAATACAAAAAGTATGCAATGTTATACGGAAAGTCAGTCTTTTTGTTCTTTGAGATTTTCGTGAATTGGTTTATATTTCTTGAATTCCAAATGTGCAGGTTATTTTACCACATTGTAGTTTCTCATATACCTGGCTATGACTCGGTATTGATACTATTTACACTACATGAGAAGAAATATAATTAGCGCACTGATTATACTCTATAAATCCCAAAACAAAGTGTAAGTATCCACGAGTATATATCATATTTGTGGGTATACAAAGTTTTTGTTCTAGTGAAAAAAATTATAACTTAAAATGAAAGATATAAAATAATCTTATGGTATAAGCAAATTATACCATTGATCAAACTTCAATCTTAGACTAGATAGGTAGGTGGAGAGATGATCAATGTTTTCGAGAATTTTGAACTAACACTTATTATTGCAATTCCAAGATATAGTTATATATAAAAATATGCAGTTCACGATAACGAGAACCGAACTCGCTCTGAATTTTTCGTCAATTGCATGCGCGGTTCTAATGATGATACTTGTTGTTTGGCTTCGATACATGCAACCACAAGTAACAAGGAGCATATCATTTAAGCTCAGTTTTTGGATTGGCCTTGCCGATGCACTTTTTCGTAGTTTTTATGTCATTCGTATGGCTACCGATTTTTTAGATGCAATTCTGCCTTATGATATCTGGTTTTGCCGTATTCTCCTCTGGTCTTTCATTTTCTTTCCTATGTGGTTTTCTTTACTCACAGTCAGCATCGCTTTCGACCTCCAACTCTCAGCTTTCCACAAACACATTAATATTGCTCGGTATCAAAAGTGGTATCTTCCGATATCCACTCTTGTCCCATTCATATTGTCAACCCCTTACCTTTTCTATGGCAATGCTTGGTGGGATGAACACAAAGTAACTACTGAGTTTTTATTTTATTCCATTATCAACTTAATACGGTTAACGCTAAACTATATTCTAATTTCATAGAAATTTATAAACACAGATTGGCCCTCTGATGTTAACATAGCTTGGATAGTATTGTTCAACATCGTTGTATTCAGCGGAATTCTCTATTCTTTCACTGTTATTGTTATCTGCGCAAAAATGGTTTTCCGCATTGTTTTAGATTCAAAGCGGAAAAGGTTTCGACGTACCGACCAAAATCGCAATAGAGACCGCCTTGTGATGATGTCTATAATAAGGCTCCTAGGGTATCCACTAGTACTCATTGTAATAATGCCATCCGAATGTATACTTACAATTCTCTTTGCGGTTAATGCTCGCTATACGCCGATTGGAGAATCAACGGCACGAGCAAAAGCGATATTGTCTGGGATGCAAGGTATCCTTAGCTTTATCATTTTTCTCTTCAACCCATCCCTCTCGGCAGCACTTGGAGAATTTTTCTTCTCAAAAAATCGGAAAAATTCGCACTCTAAATCGCAGAGTATATCAAATGCATCCACAAGATTCCATGGTGCCGATACATTGCTCCATTTGGAATTGGGAGTAGGGAGAAATTCCGGCATTAGAAGGGACCAACATATAGAAGAGGTGTCTTTAGCTAAGTCTTTTCGACGCGTTAAATTCTTAAATACCAAAGGACAGCAATGCAGTAATGAACGTTTAACAAAAGATACTAGAGTTCAGTTGCAGAAAAAACCTTCAATTACACTTAAATCCCGTCAGTATAAACCAGTTTTTTCTCCATCAGACATCCCAGATCAACAGTTCAATAGCAATGGAAACAAATGGATTTTGGGGAGACGATTTTGTGATGCCAAAGGTAAGTTGTGCATCGAATTTTATGAATGAAAATAAGTAATTTCAAATTTATAACAGAGATACACTACATTTTGCCAAATGATGAGGAGGAGATAGACCGATTAATTAATTTACATTATTTTCTTCGGTAAGCGTTCCCGTTCCGACCATTAAAAAAATACCTAAATTCACTAGTACTTTCTTGTATAGACTTATTTTTAATAATTGCAATTTCCTTTCTCCTGTACAAACTATTTTAAAAAATGGAGCTATGGTACTGGACGTTGGGTAAGTATCTCAATTGAATTGCGCCCAATTGCTTTTCACCTATTGGCTTATATTAGATGCGGGCCTGGAGCATGAACAATGGAGATGGCTACAGTGTATCCAAGTAGCCACTTTTACGGAATAGACATATGCGAAATGTATCCATCGCACATTGTCCCTGAAAACTGTTGGTTTCAAACTGTGAATGTTCTCATAGGTTTACCATTTTCGGATGAAAGCTTCGAATTTATATACATACGACACATGAGTTTAGGGATATTTCAAAGAGAATGGCCTGGAGTTCTTGGGGAAATACTTAGAGTATTGAAACCTAAAGGGTACTTAGAAATAGTTGACACAGGTAAGAGCACATCTCAGGATTGACTAACATTACAATACGCGCTTTATTTTGTAATAATAACACCTAAGCTACTACAGACTATAATATCCAAGGAGAAGGTCCAGCACTTAGGAAGATCACAGATGGACGTAAGTACAGATGTATATATCACAATATAAAGAGGTAAATATAGATCACTTTTATTCATTGCAGTTTATAATACATTGTGTGCACGTGATATTCTCCCGTCATGGGCGCGCTGGGTTCCCAATTATTTAAAAACTATTCACATGGAGGGTGTTCAATCAGTGTCTCGGTCCTTTTCTGCTGGTAATATTACGGGAAAGGGCAAAACACTTGGGCGTGAGACCTGGGTGCAATTCTTAACTGCACTGCGACCATATTTAGCACAAGTGATGTATATAAGTAGTGAAGAATACGATGAAATGCTAAGAAGCGCGAAACAAGAGTTATTGGAAAATGGCATCCTGATTGAAATTTTATGTACATTTGGAAGAAAATCACCCCAGATTGATAATACAATGGAGAATATTGACAGAATAGAATTGTGTCTCGACAATTAAATTCAAAATGGATACTTGCCACTTAATTAATTTCCTTTACCACTAGTTTCTTTTTTTTTATTTTTGGTACAACTAGTGTTTCACCTTGAATACCCTTTCGATCTTATGGTTCCTTGTTCCTTTTATTTCCCTCTATTATGTAATCAATATGCTATATAATGATTTCTTCTAGTAATAAACACTGTAAATGATAAAAAAAAGAGTATATATACAAGAAAAAAAATCCAAGAATCGGCTTGTTGGTCTAAAGGAGTCACTAAGCTAAAACTTCCAATGCTCTTTATCAGCCCGTAGATAAACAAAATGGGACTTCATTATAGCGTCTAAGCATTTAAAACAATATTAAAATTACGGTATCTCCATGTTAAAAAAATTACTGATCCATTCGCCGACATATTACATTTGGGTTGGTTATATATTCGTCACTTGGTAGAGCCTATTCGAGTTATTTAGAATAAAACCTATTACGATTTTTTTGAATAGTATTCTCAACTTTCTCAGCGCTTATCGAAAATTTATTACATTTAACCAAAATCCTTTTAACCATTACAAATAATCCTTAGAATTAATTCTAAATGTTAGCACCCTCTTCTTTTATCCATTTGATATGATGTCCCGCACGACCGAAAAAGGTAATTGATCGCTCCTCTATCGAGAGAGAGGGAGTAAGAACAAGATTACAAATATTTGTATTTTAGTGACTTACCACCGCAATTTTCATAATCCTTCCCCGTGTGATTTGGACCAATCTTCCTGGAATTAACTCCCAATAATTTGTAGTTACCAGTTCCTCCAGTCAAGTATGGACCGCCGCTATCCCTATACGGTTGCAGCTCGCGTAAATACATAACATAGATTGAATGTGCTATTTTTATAATCAGATTACCCGTTGCAAGTAGTCTTCTTAGTGCCAGGATTAGTGCAGAGTTCCGGCCCATCAAAGCCTGTGAAATGACCATTGTTGTCTCGGCACGTTTTGTAATCGGATACTTCGATGTCTATTTTGAGGAGCTGGTTAGAAGAACCTCCTTTCTCAGTTTGTCCATATCCCGCTGCCGTCATGTCGTCAAATTCTTTGGGAATATTGGTGTCGATCACCACAGGCTTGACGTCGATTCCCCGCTCCAAAAAGATAAGCCCAACATCATTATAACCTGTTTGACGATACTATTAGAGGAAGGAGGAGTGGGAAGAGGAAGTTTGAGCGATCAATATGGCGAGAACGCATTAGAGCGATATAGCAAAGATACCCTAGGGTGCATAACGAGCCTCTTTGAGTTCACTGACTGATTGTTTCCGTAGTGCACTGTAGCTCCCTCTTTACCGTCCAGACAGTGGGCAGCCGTAAGCACAGCATCTTTTGCGATCAAGGAACCGGTGCAACGATAATAGCTTCCGTTTTTCTTTAGGCTTAACCTAAGCACGAATGGCATCTCTCCCGAATTCACCTTTTCACCATTATAGATCCTGGTGTCATCAGACGGACCAAATTTTGCCTCTGGCACATTCAACTTTTCGCCGGATGGGGCCGCAAATACAGTAGAAGCAAGAGAAATCAACAAACAGCTGAGGATAGTCGATTTGAACACCATTATTGAGAAGTGGATGCTAAAATTAGGAGCTAATAACTTTAAGAACAAACTGTGGTTAACTTTGAAGCATGCTTTCTTACCAGGTTTATATAAGAACAGGATCCTGAATGCTGTATACTTCAACATTCACATAGAGCATGACCACGTTCCAATACCATTTCGCTCTATTTGTGCAACAGGTAGCTCCGCCTAATTCTCGCCCTCCAAGAATAATATTGTGGTTCGCACCATTAAATTCAGTTTTTTATGAGTCTAGTATTAAAATGTATCGAAAGATATACCATTAGTTAAATTGATTTAGTAATACTGTTGACAGCAGTCTGAATTATTAACTCCGATCATAGAATTGGTAAATTAAACTCCGTTAATATGATCGTTGCTTATTCAATGCTATTCTACACCATAGAGTGTAGGAGAAAAGTCTAAAAGGTGTAGTCACAAGATTACACCTTATAACGAAAAAAGTAAACAAACTACAATTGAGCTCCAATTCACACAATGATTCGTACTCAGTCGGTTTGGTGATCTTAAATACGTTTAAAAGGTTCGCAACCTCAACAACGTGCTTTCCACTATTTAAAAAATGGAGGCCATTTTATCAATAGTAAGCTCGGCGCTATTTACCGAGCCACGAGAAATCGTATTGACTCCTTAATAGTTTCTTCACATTTAAGATGTCTATTGGGAAGTATACGCGAGAATCTAAATTGAATAATTTGATACATATTCTTCAAACTCAACATTAATTAGAACAAATCCCGAAGCTATTATTAAAACACAGTAACAGGAGAACGTGATCCTATTGCACTAATTGCAAAGATCATGAGGGAATACAATCGGATTGAACTTCCCTGAGCTCAATCTAGCAAGGTCGAGTCTGGGGCAGAGGCCTATTGATCCCTTACCACTAGAGCCCAGTGGAATGCGTTTTGTAAATACTTTCCAATAACGCTCAAGAAAATATAGAATATAGTGTAAGTTGGTATTATTTTACCTTTATTTTACTTTCATTGACAGTTAGGGGAGTTTGACACCATTTTGACTTGACTACTGCTTACTATTCTAAATGGCTTTTGTGAATATACTCATAAAAAAGATCAAAAGAAGTGTCTAGAAATACAGTGAAATGAATCGGAGCGTAATACTTGTCTATACTGCACAGTGGATCCCAGACGCAATGTGATACTATCGCATGTTCCGCGCAGCGCCTTGCACAAGTTTGTGTGGAAAATGGGAGCGGCCTAAGCAAATCGAATACCTCTCTAAAGTTGTATTGTCAATGATCAGCCTATTATGTGTCTGGGTTGCATTCAATCTCAGTTTACACCAGTTGATGTCCCTGAGAAAAAGACTACTTCTTTTACTCAGCTCAGTATCAGTTTGCTAAATTGCGGTTCGAGCCTTTTTTTCAATTACAGTAGCCTTCTCAGAAAAGTCTTTGTACGAAACAAGTTACAGAGATGAAAATGTGCTACTGATTCTTCACAACGACTTAAAGATTCTGTAAGTAACTAATAGAGTAGTATTACCCCATGCGTTAGAGATGGAGAGATATATTCTACACAAACAAATAGTAATATACTATGCACGAATATTACAGGTAGTTAAAAATATTAAAGAGTACGAAATAAAATAGTAGTATATAAGATATACAACAACACAAAGTGGTTCCGGGTAGATATAAATTAAGGAATCATTCAATGAACATTCTGGCATTAATCTAGTGATGTTGACATTCTCTATCAACCTAAAAAGCCTGAGCTATATTGAAATAAATTTCAGCGTGAATTGGAAGTTGCAGTTGTTTCCTGCTGAACTGGTGATACAGTTGTGTTTTGGGTCTCCGCGCTCGGATTAGAAGAGGTCTTACCAGTATTAGCTGATGAGCTTGCTATAGCGGTTTGAGGTTGAGAGCTCGAGGCTTCCGCTTGATCATTGTTTTGTGTTTCAGTCATAGCTGGATGAGAGCACACTTCCTTTTTAGGAGCAGCGGAAGCTACAGCAACTGAAGCCGGGGAGTCGATAGGTTGTCCGATTGGAGATGTAGCATATCTGCGAGGAAACTCTCGATTGTCGATAGATAAGCTTGCAAAAGCTTGCAGCTTGTTGCACCATTCATCCATTTGCTCGATGCTCGAAGTTCGATATAAATACTGAAAAAATAAATGGAAGCGATTAATCACATGCACTTGTATCCTATTGTAAAACGTCCTTACCTTTTGATCCAAATTAAGAAAGCCCAGCTTTTTTTCAGTTATAAAGAAGGAATACTCAACTTTCTTGCCTTTGGGATGGGTACCTTTAGGAAATACAATAAGATTAAAAACCAGATTACCAGATAATAAAGATATGAAAGCATACCAATAGTGCATCCAGGAATGAATATTGAAGTTGATGGCTCTTGGTAAATAGAGGTATCAATGGATTTAAACTCATGGAAGTATCCGGCTGGGGTCAGAACACAGTATCTATATTAAGAAGAGAATATAAATAAGCTAAAATAACTGATTTCAGTCAGGATGTTCTACAGAAGCCAGATTACCTTTCGCCCCACGATAGTGTTTTTTTCCTTTCTAATCGTCCTTCGATTATCGGTAATACAGTGAAATGTTGTTTATTCGGATAGGGTATACTCTGAGCAGATCTAAGCAGAATCTTTTCATCCAGTAGGCTCTTTGCATGCCGCAACGCAAATGAATTCCATTCCTCGTTAGCTTTGGGTAAAAGTCGAGTCGCGGTAGTTGAAGCGCTCAAGATAGTTTTGCATATGCTATCATTATTAGGAGCAAAAGTTGTGTTCCAGCTCTGAACGATAACGAAAAGTCGTTCTCCAATACTGGCATCCAATAAGGAAATCTTTTTCTGCCAGTCCAAAAGAGAGCGCAGCGCGTTGTTCTCAACATTAATTTCCTTCTCGAGAAAATTTCGTACAGCTAATTCATTTTTAATGTTTAGAATATCTTCTGAAATGATATCTTTAAAAAAAATTCTTTACCCATATTTAAAATGAAAGGATCGCCTTTACTGTTGAGTTCCTCCGCTATTAAATAGAGAGCTCTCAGAATCTGTAAAAATAATATATTGGATTGCTAATACTTACGCGAGGTTTCAACAAGTGCTACACTTTTAGAGAGTTCCAAGATTTTATTCTTAGACCGCTCCCGCAATGAATCCAGATTGTTATTAGATATGCTGGTATCTTGTTGTAATCTTGTGATATAGCTTTTAACTTCACTCTAAAAGTTGGTTCCAATAATTCACAAAGACAATAATGAGGTTAATAAGCCATTAATTGAGGGATTCCTAGTACCAGCTCTACCTTGAGCTGAGATAATTCAACTAGGGACTCGTTTAATTTTTTACTGATATTTTCATGCTGTTGAGCTATATCAACCGAAGAATTTTTCAATGCCGAACATAACTCCATTATCCCGCCTTGGGGGATGAAATTTTTGGCAATGTCAGCAGGGATGTCCACTTGTTCTCCCGATCGATATGAAGCTCGCATAGCGAACTCATGAATTGATGTCTGGCTCTTGAAAAACAACTTGATGTTCTTTATAACTACCTTCCAAGCAAGAAGACGATAGGTCAATACGTCCACAGGATGAGTTTCCTCTCCACCACCTGCATTAGATGAGGAGCGCTGGAGCTGAGCCAAGCTTCGCCTACCAATGGATCCAGTACGGCGAATCAAACTTCGACTACGGGCAACATCAATATTCTTTGAAGGAAATGTCTTATTTTGGATCGTCATTCAGCGAGTTTGGGAGGGGCTACGTGTAGAATATGTAAAGGGCGTGAAGAATGAGGATTCTGGCGATATAATGGAGGATGGAGGAAAACGATGGGGGCGAAAGGCGAACACAAAGTGGCAATACGATTCAAGCTCCGTCAATATCGATAGGTGCGCATGACAGGCTTGAGTTAATTTTAATATTAACTTGGCTTCGCGTTGAGGACCACACAATCGATATTAAATCAGCCTAATATTCCGAATGCAAGCTTCAACCACCACCGAACTGCCAGCACTTGTACTCGTGGGTAGGCATTATATTGCTCAGCCATTTCTGCTTCGAAATCTGTGAAGAAAGCCGGGTCAAAAATGACGTTGTATCGCTTCCCCCTCTCTTGCTTAAGGGTCTCGAGCAATCGCGACTCCTTTCAACAAAGATTTGCTATGGCTGAAACAGTCAAACTGTGGCTCATCCATATACCCTTTCTTTACGACTCTTTAAATACGCACACTGAGTAATTCCCGCCGATCGGCTTATTTTTGTTGGAAACGTACAAAGCGGTGGTATAGCGCAGAATGGACGTCTAATGGTTATATTAAGTGGAATTTCGGGTCAGTCTATGAAGCGTTATGATTTAGCGATAGATATAACCTTGGGTTCTGTTATAGAAGAGAGAATCAAATATTAAAGCCTTGATACTTATGATCATATTCAGCAACCCGGAGAAAGGACAGGCAACAGAAATTGGGAAAGAAAGTGGGGAAGAGAATATGGAGGAGAGGGGGCATAGCCTGTTCAGAATTACGCGAATAATGATACAATACAAATTGGCCAGGAGTTGAAACCCAACCGGTTCCTTCAAAATATTAAATTTATAATGGTAACTCTTGGCACTGCTTAATATCTGTTTGCCCTCCTGCAATATACAGATGAAAATTCCCTAATAAATTGCACTTGCTGTACCTCAATACCATTTTAAAATCGGACCCACTTACTTGGGCTGTAGCGTAATTTCCTTTTGTGGCAATCTGGATTTACCAATTCTGCGTAATCTGATATATTCCAGACTTCACATAGAAAATATCTTTAAATTCATCAGTTCCATCATCAGACGATGTCTGGCAATCGGTCGATGCTATTAGCGACGGATCTTAAAGTAAGTATTATTCTAATTCTGCCTTTATTTTACAGTTGAATTGACATTTGTAACTTTCGTTAGGACCCAGTTCCTATAATTAGTGAACATCTGCAAAATGGTATTCATTTTGTCGATGATTGCCGAGAGTTTGTTAAAGAACGCGCCCAAATCGAGAGAGAATATTCACAAAGGTTGGAGGCATTGGCAAAGAAGTACCAAAATAAAAAAAATAGAAGCCCAGAGGAAGATGAATGGTAAGTTTTTGCTCTCAATCAAGCTCTTTCGCACCGCAATGCATTGTAATATTATTGTGTTTAGTTCGGCTCAGCAAGCTTGGGCAATTATAGTTAATCAAACTGAGGCGATGGCAAAAGAACGTGGGGCATATGCAAATGCTCTAGCCTCTAGAATAAGCGAGAAATTTAGGGTGCTGAGTGCTAAGAAAACCGAGTCTAGGAACAGACATATGGGTTTTGCGCAAAAACTAATTGCGGAGCGAGATAGAGTAATTATGGACATGGATAAAGCAAAAACAAACTACTGGGAGTCCAGCGAGGAAACAGCTACTAACAAAATGCGCCAATCAAAAGGGGATGGAGTGACAGACAAGGTCAGAATAGGCAACAATGAAACCCTTTATGCTGCCATTTAATCATTATATATCCCTATAATTTCAGGCTAAGAGGCAATATCAGCATGATATGCTCGATAGGAATAACAACAAGGTAAAAATGAGGCCTTTTCTTTCTTTGTTTAGAATATACCTATTCAGTCCAAAACCGTAGAATCTCTATGTTGTTACCATCCACGCGGCAAATGCTATCAAGCAAAAATATTATAATCATGATTTGCCTGCTCTATTGGAGGTATGCTTGGATACGAATGCATTTATGAGTTTTTCTCCAAGGTTAATGGAAAAATTTCATTTTATTTGTTTGCCAACAGCAAATGAAGCAATCAAACGAAAGTCGCATTGCTGCTATGAAGGGTATCTGGCAGGAGTACATTTCTATGGAGCAATTGCTCCTCAATAACGCACAGAGCCAAGTGGGTGTGATTTCTGAGGGCGTTGCTAGAATTGATGGTATCTCTGATTCGGCCACCCTCATTGCACCCCACCAACTTGACATCGCGCCTCCACCCGACTTCCTCTTCCACACTTCTCCTATTATCCGAGACACGGTGAGTTATTGTTTGTGCTATTGGCGATTGAAAGCTTCACATAATAATCTCATGCTCTTTCGATATATACAGGAAGATATTTCCCAGGACGAAAATGAAACCGTCTTCCTCTTTAACAAAATGACAAAACTTCGTCGACAGCAGGCTGAAGTGACCACGGAATTTGTGCACAAGACTAAAGAGGTGGAAGCACTAAGAAATAAACTAGAAAATTGCAAAGAAAACGAGTTCGATGATCTGAATGAGGTTTGTGTCCCATATTGTATTGTCTGCTCTGTTATCTCTAAAATTCGTCCTCTCTTTTAGACATATCTTGAATCGTGGCGCCAGATGATCTTTTTAGAAAATAGTAAATTGGTATATGATACCCAGGTTTACTTTATCACAGAATGTGTAGGAGGTATACTATTATCCTTCTCCCCTAGAATTTATTCATTTTATTGAAAATTTCCTCTCATTCCCCATCATTAGAAAATATGGCCATTCAACAACCTCATGATTTCAAGGCCACTTCATTCACTCTTCCAACAAAATGCGATTTCTGCCAGAACAACATTTGGGGACTCTCCAACAAAGGATTTACTTGTCGCGGTACTGTGGTCATTCTATCCCTATCGAGAATAATGTCCATATTCATTCATTTGTCTTTTGACAGACTGTGATTACAATTGCCATGCAAAATGTGAGATGAATGTCCCTCCAACCTGCTCCAACGTGAAGGGTGGAGCCAAAGCTAGTAGGACTCTTTCGATATCCTCTTCTAATTCAGTCAGAGCAAAAAATAGTAAATACCAAGATTTTGATTTGTTCTTTACGCATAATATTCATGGGTTTCATTTTTATTCAGGGGCATCTATCCAAGTTTTCTCCTCGGGTTCCGCCCCTACTAGTGCTAACGTCTCCCCCAATCCTGGAGCCTCATCGCCCAATCGTTCTCCATCACTTCAATCTCCATCAAGCCGTACCTCATCCGCATCGTCCATGCGCGCACCACCTAGTCGGGCACTTCCAAACCGATCGCCTCCTGGAGTCCCCGATCGAACAACTGCCACAGTCATCTATGACTATCAGAGTGGAGAGGCAGGACATTTAAAAGTGGTGGCTCAAGATGTAATTACAATTGTGCAAGAGGATGGTAAGATTATGAGTAGATTTTCCTATCAATGGGTATGTCGAAAATTTAATATATGTCCACAGATGGCTCTGGATGGGTAAGAGCGGAGAAACAGGGAGCTCAAGGCCTAGTTCCCGCCTCTTACATTAGTATTAATCCAAAATCTGGTAGCCGCAGTTCGAAGCAAATTGGTAATTACATATTCGAAGATTTTTATCTTAAACAGATTCGATTTATTGATGCTACTTTTCATTAACAAAGATCAAGTCCGTGCGCTCTATGACTATGAGGCTCGCTCCGGAGCCGAAATGTCAATCCGTGCAGGCGATCTCATCGAAGTGGTTAGCCGAGATTGCGCCGAAGGATGGTGGGAAGGTAGACTCAATGGGCAGCAAGGCCTCTTCCCTTCATCTTATGTCGAGAAGGTGTAAGCGTAGACGAATGGTCGCAAAATGTATTCAGACCATACCTGATTTCACATGGATTTGGCTTCTCTTTTCATAAGAAAGCTGTTTTTATTTAAACTGTTAAACTGACTCTATAAACGCGAATGTATTGTCCACTCGAAGCTAGAAAATTTTCTGTAGGAAGTGCCAATCTTCCGAGGCAATTTTTAAACATCTCTGCAATGTATACAGGAAATTGGGATGGGAAGAAGGAAGCGCACCAGAGGAGAGGGCCAAATCCACCTCCTATACTAGTGATATGCACTAAAACCATTGCTCTCCCTCAATCGCTTTTCTTATTGTTATTTTTTGTCTACAACTGCTCCTGAAATACAGGCACAATAAAGAGCTCGAAACTTGTTAACAAATCACCATAACAGGCAACATTTACACTCAAAAACGATGGTATAGGGATGACGCTCGCTTACTCATGGAGAAGGTCGAAATTCAAAAAATTCCTCTTCAACCAAACGCTACGAATCAGCGCATCCGGTTCGGTCGGTAACGGCACAGCTTTGCCCTCGGGCGTATAATATATGTAAGGCAATCGTAGAACCACAAAACTGCTTCGTGGTAGGATAATAGGCTCGATGCCAGTGCCCATCCCTACTTCAAGTGTCTCTCCTTGAGAGGTGGTAACGGCAATGACTGGGTGTAGCCGCAATGGGAGCGGGGAATTGGGAGTTACGATGTGGATCCGCTGAAGTTGGGCGATGATGTTGCTAGGAGTGGTGGATTTTTCGGGGGGCATATTATGTAAGGGACAGAGTATATACACTGGAAAATCCTGATCCAAGAGGGCATTGACGTTCTCCTTTAACCAATTCCATAAAAGATTCAGTATATTCCTTTATAGCTAAAAGCTGTCCATTACGTTAGTTTACCTTACTGTGATTCGTATGGCCGAGTTTGCAAATTGTGCCTCCGCTGCAACTCAGAAATCGATGACCCTGAGGGCATTCATACTCTACTCCCACATAGGTCCGTAGCGTCATATCATTTCCTGGGGTATGTAAATCTTCAGCCAACTTGGCCAACTGTCGGCTTCGACCTCTCCGTCTCCGGCCACGGCGATCGCGTGGTGAATATAAGATCTCTTCAGTATGATTGCCGATACCAATCCTGCTTTTATTTTCCGAGTGCATGGAGTTATCGGCGGAGAGGGATACTTTAGTCTCTGTAATGGCGGAAGCGAGTTTAAGTGCTTGAGAGAGAGGAAACGCGCGTGAGGAAGCAAGAGGGGGTTTTCCTTGAGGTTTGACTATCATCAAGTGCGCCAGTAATTTAAAATTATGAATGGAGTGTTAATGAATACAAAATGACGTCTTACACTCAGCTCCTAGCGCTGGCCATGCCTCTTGGTCCTGAATAACATTCATCCCCTTTTTTCTGAACGCAGAAACACCTACAGTGCTTCCTTTCCCTTTCCCTGTTCCTAATTTTCCATCTCCCCCTTCATATATCAAGTCCAATTCCCATTCCCATTGTGATTCCGCTTTTGCAACCATTGCATCCACTTCAGGGGTAGACTGCACTTTTAGACGAATATCCCAGGGCAGCAAATAGCTTGTCTTGCTGACGAATCCATCTCGCCAATCTAGACCGGAAAGAGGGCGATACATGCTTGCATGCCCGATAAGAATGAGAGACCATTGTGAATGTTTAAGGAAGGATGGGGAAGGAAGAGGAAAACGATGCATTCCAGGAGAATCACAGCACCCCTTCACTTGGAATATATGCACGTTGGCATCCTATCAGTGAAGCGAACTAAACTAAATACTCGAGGAGAAAGAAATTGGACTGTCTAGCTATTCGTACCTCAATATCGAAGGGGTCCTCGATGGCTCTTCGTGTTCTGCCACAATTACATGCATGGAAAGATTGAATGCCGCTTCGATGAAGTTTTTCCTCATCGTTTTCGCTCTTATCGTGATTTAACTAATAAGTGTCCGCGGTTAGTACAACAATGGATAGAAAGAGAAAAGGATAACAGTTTCTCCATTTCCATACCTCTTGCATGCATTCATGGCCAGTTAAACTTTTAACTTCACATTTCTGTCGACCATTTTCCCAGATGCGCGTACACTCATTACGTAGTCTGTGTGCGTATTCGGTAGCACAAGTGCCACGAGCAAGTGATTGATATAATCGCATGGCCTGATCGAGCTGTGTAAAAACAGTGTAGATAATCGTTTGATAGGGTGGGGTAATTAACAAATGAACCTACTTTAACCTGGTGATGCCGCTTAGAGTAGAAAGGGGGAGAGTCTAGCAGATAGGCTTCAATGGCTTGTTTCAGGATTTGAATACACTGGCTATGAGAGAACGCTACATCCACCTTCAAGATCTCCAGCAATCTCTTCTCAAGTTTTTCTCTAATCTCCGTTATATTAGAATATTCATTCACTTTGCTGAATAATATCGATTTCAAAAGCACGGTCTCTGCGATCCACCCCTCCACAAATGGAAGTTCTACAATGATGTCACTTCGTCTTGACTGCCCTGATGCGGAGGACCAAACGGCGCGTAACCAAGTTTTGATAAAATCTTTGAACTTGATACCTATATCTTCAGTTTTAAAGAAGCTAGCCTGCAGCAAATTAAGACCATCAATGTCCGTAGGATCGAGTTTAGCAGCACGGAGAAGGAGAGATATGGTATCATCTGCGGAGGCATTAAAGAATTTTGGAACGAAACATAGTGGATGCTGTGAGGAAGGTGGTGGAAGTGAGAACAATAGGCGCCTTAAAACATTTTAAGGCAAAAAAAAAAAAATAAAAAAAAAAACAAGTTAACAAGTTGGAGGTCGTTCTGAGTATAGTGTTAATTTACCCTTCGGCGGAGGAATGAGGATCTGGCATTAAATTGCAGGCACGGAACAGTGCACGCAACCTTGAATATATTCCGTCCTGTGAAGATCGCAAGAGAGACTGGGATATCTCCTAATTATTTTGTAATTAGAAAGTAATTAGCTGCGTATGAGGCATTTATGAATACCTTCTTGCCGTCATTCTTAGATACGTAGTTAATCTATAATTTGAATAAGAACAGTCTCGGTCAACCCATAACTGCTTAGGTGATGAGAGTACCGCGAATATAAAAGACAAACCTCCAAAAATGTAAATAATAACAGCGGTAGGGTCTGTCCGAGCGCGAGCGATTCATCACTATAATCAAAGGCGGATTCAACGCCTAGAGTTGATCTTGCTGCTTTTTCTAGGCCATTCTTTGCCCAAACATTTAATTGGTCTTTAATTAACTCTTGCAGTGCGCGATTCACGCTACGCTTGAGAGACGCCAAAGTTGAAAAGAGAGAGAGAAGATTTGCATCTATCTGTGTGCCTGGTACAAATGCCTGGGTTATGAAATAACGGTTGAATCAGAATTAAAGAGGGAGAAATATTGAGAATACCCACCACTAGCACATGCGATATCAAGAAGAGAAAGAGAAGCGAATTGTAAAACTGCTTTTGCCATTCAAAATCATCGCATCTTGAATACTACATAAGAATTTTCATAGATTTCAGTCGAAAGAAATGCATTACAGCTTTTTCAAACGTTATTACAATTGTCTTTTTACTGGCAATATTATTGCTGCTCCCCGAAGTGTCTAAATATATAAATATTTGGCACTTGGGAACAAAACAATAGGCCCATATCTTTGGCTGGGGATACGAATATATAGGTTAATTAATAAACTTGGTTCGAAATGTAATTAGAGAATGCTTACGAAGTTGTGGTCACTCCCTGACAATAATACGGCATGATGCTTTGGACATGTGCATGTCATACCTTTGCAGCTAGACTAAAAGGTAAAATTCGGTTTTTAAGTAAAAATCGTTTTTGTTGAATCACAAAGCCTTGCGAAAAAACTTCTTACCGATCCGAATGCATTAACCCCTAATACGCCATTAATTTGACTCGACACATCCTGTCCAATGCAATCTCCAAGGCCAAAAAAGCCCACTACGGTCGCCTTCTTCGAACCGTCAAGCTGAAATTGTTCAATGAGTCCTTATTATTGTTTTTAATGTTAATAGGGTCTTCATTATAAGAGGTTCATGCTGCTAATATTAAAACTTCAGAAGTTTTGCCATACTTTCAAATTCTTGTGTCCACTCGTTAAAATAATCTACATTGGATTTAGTTGACGATTGGTCAGTGTTAAGCGGAGGCTCCCCATCTTTTATCATTCCGATTCCATAGACTGTCCATCAACACACCTTAGAATGGGAATTGAATAAGGAAGAGTAGAAGCTTGAATTTGCACTGTATTTTAACGACGATAATGGTATCGAAAGACGTTTCATGGCTTAGAAAAGTGACTGCTCACGAGAGCGAGGTCCTAAATTTCGTGTTTTTTCGTGTCAATTATTAAATCTTGCTGTTAGTTTTACGAACGTGTCTGACCAGCAATGTATCGGCAAACTCGCAAAAGGCATGCTTTAACAACAACACGATTAGGCGATGTAGCCCTTCATACTGCACCGTATCCATATCGTCTGAACTTTTACCTCGATCCTCCCCTCTCTGAAGTTACTCTCGAGGAATTTGAGCTCTTTGCTTTAGATCGCGTAAAAGGTAACACGACCACCAATTTAATTGATCTGTTGGCTGAAGGCAATGACATGCCGATCTATGTTTTGTCAAATTATATAGTCCTAAAAATCATCGAAACTTATTGTGTCAGGGGGAAAAATGATGAAGAAATGAAGAGGCAAATGGAAGAGGCATGTGCACAACATTTGCCTCTACACTCCAATAATGCTAAACATTACCCCCTGCAAGAAGAGCGACGGAAGGATCATATCAGTCACTTCATTTTACGGTTAGCTTATGCTAGAACCGAGGATTTGAGAAGATGGTTCATTAATAACGAATGCGAGCTATTCAGGTGGAGAATTAATTCGGCGAATCAAGTTAGCATCTCAAATTTACTCGATGTAAATTTTTTCAATAGATATCGCTTCGAATCTGAGACACTACAGGATAGATACTCATATTTGACAAGTTTGAATTTATCATGGAAAATGGTATGCTTGATATGCATATTAGACTGTGGACATCAGAAATCTAACCATTTGACGGATAATACAATAGATAAGTAAAGAGGAAAAGGACAGCATACGGAAAGAGCTAATGGCATCCTCCCCCCATATTGCTGAACGATTCGAGAGTGAAGCATTCTTTGAAGTAACTTTATATTTTCATTTGGATTCTATATAGGAATATCAGGACATTACGCTTACCACGATAACTAACCTCCAGGTTGACTGGCAAAAAGCATTGGATTTAGTCCATCAAAGACGTATATTTTTAAAGCGTGGTAAAGCATACGTTCCTTCGAGTGATCTGATTGTGCTTGTACTTGGTGAATTCCGAAAGCATTTAACATGCGCCATGGAGGTAACTAGGTGATTCGATCTGTTTTTATTGTGTACCCTCCTTCAATATGGCCAATCCTTCAATAGGCAGCCTCAAAAGCATTACCACGACTTGACGAAGATGACCGATTGGTACCAGTGTTAAACAATATCAATACACAGAGTTCAGGAAAAGAGTTCACTGCGTCAGTACCGATTGCGGGGAAAGTATCGGCAAATGATGTTCCTAACGTAAGTAACATCCTGTTCAATGGTATGTTATCTCATCTATTCCTAATTCTTATTTTATTCTTAAAGCTTGAACACCACTTTCCTTTGTGCATGCGCCATCTTTACTCTCAACTTACTAAAGATAAACATATGAAACACGGGGGTCGCATGCAGTTTGGATTATTCTTGAAGGTGAGATGAGCTGCTTTCCGCCTGTTTCGAATTTCATTAACACTTCTTCTTATCTCAGGGTGTTGGTCTCTCACTTGAGGAATCTATGATTTTCTGGCAAAAGGCGTTTACAAAAATTTCCAGCGATGACTTCCATAAGAAAGGTTATGCATACAACATTCGGCATAACTATGGTATGGAGGGAAAGCGGACCAACTATACTCCATACAGGTAAGAAAAATATAAATCGAATGATTGCAATTGCATAGTCGAATTCATTCCTTGTATAATTCAGCTGCACTAAAATAATCATGGGCGACCAACCACATGCTGGTGAGCATCACGGCTGCCCATTTCGCCATTTCTCACCTGAGAATCTCACGGCTACTCTCCGGGGCTACAAAGTACCTGAATCTGGAATACGCGAGATATTGGAGCTTGTACAGGGAAGACATTATCAGGTGGCATGCACAAGATACTATGAGCTGACGCGACGGCCGAAAGAGGAAGGTGCATCAACAAAGCTATTAGAGCCTGTAGAACATCCGAACATATTCTTCAACAAAAGCTATGAGTTGGAAACAGGGTTAGAAGCTAATAAATGAACAGATATTCTTGGCTTCATTTGTATGAGTTTTATGTTTAATTTTCAAATAAAATAGATAATCGGCTATAGTAACATAACCATTGTTTCACTCCTCCCCCTCTTGATCCATAGAAATGGACCCATATAAGAAGGCAAATCAACGGATACCAAGATTAATTTTCAACTACGACTTAGATTATCAACCATTCTACTTCAATCCTTACATCTCACACTTCTCGACATATCATCTTGAAGGACGTGTCGCAGTTTTTATTTGACGCTTAACCAAAAATGCACGAGGTCGGCTCTGCTTTCACGTTTTAATATCCTGCTTCAGAGTAGAGTTGCAAAGCACTCCGACAAAATAATTAAATAATATGCTGTCAAAAAAAAAAGAGCTTAAAAGCGTGCGCTAATCAGAGTTAATAAACTAACATACTCCTGACCTTAACGGAAATATTTTCAGCAAACCCCAGGTATCCTAACATAAAGAAAACGGTAAATATTCAGGTGACTCCTATTACAAAAGAGAGTTAAATAAAAAAAAAATTCGAAAATCCAAAACCTGGAAAATTCAAATCAAGAAAGCATTAATTCATTACGAACTGAAAAGGCTCGTCAAAAGGTATCTTTCGGAGACCCAGCGGTACAGCATGAGTAGAGGGTGGTATAGTTTCTTGTGAGGGGACTACACCTTATGCTGAAAAAGGTGAGATCTGTAGATCACAGTTTTTTCGATCACATTAAGATCGACAAATGCCGTGTACACGAAAATGGAAAGCAATCAATGGATGTATAGATTTTCAAAAAGAAGACGCACTAAGGCTGCGGGAAATCGAGGTCACTTATTCACCATATGACCAGAATAATATACCGACTGAGGAATCGACAGCAACAACATCCATATAGTTCAAAAGAGTAATTAATGATACAAATTATATACCATAAAATATATACAGTCCATTGCAAATATAAGAATATAAGGAAAAGAGCACGAGACCAACTAGCCGAGGTGCTTGCTGGATACTATGCGCTGCTGCTAGTAGGCAAGCTAGACCCCTTGATGATCGTATTATAATCAGGAGGAGGTGAGAGTGGCTGCAAAGAATCGGAGGAAGAGGGGTTGAAGGTGGGAGGAGGCGGCGGAATAAGAGTGGTGGCTTCGTATTCTGGGACAGGAGGGATCTCGGAGAACTTTATGATAATAAACTGGATGGTAGAGGTGTCAGTGTCAGGGGGTTAGACCTCAGAGAAAAACGTTTTAAGGCCTACATAATCGAAGGTTCCTTCGAGCGTCTTCGACCCGTCGGGATTGATTCTTGTTGAACCCAACAGCTGTCTTCTCATTGAATACGCAATGTCCGGGTGGTCTAGCTCGCTCAACTCGGAGCAGATTGCTTTCACAACTCTTTCAAACTATATAAACGCGTTTCTCCATCCAGTCTATAATTGAATGGGGCAACCATTGGTAACCTACCTTGCTCAACCGTTTTAGGACAAAAATTTCACACGCCAACGCAATGCAAACAAGAAAAACAATGGCTATTGCAGTAATTCCCCAGTGGAATCCTGAAGGAAGAAAAGGTTTCTCTTGAAGCAGAGGGGTAATTCCCAGTGCAACTACCGTCAAGACTACGACACTCACGAACACCAGCCAGAAAATAATGCGCGTCAAGCGCGATTCCGAGTGGGGCTTCACATTTTGCTCTCTTATTCGCTGATTGATAGCCATTATACGAAGAGAAAAGGTTTGGGGTGACATCTAGATCATAGAAAGGTGGGTTAAGCTCACATGAGAATCAGCGCGAGAACAATGACTCTTCCATACATAACCATCAAGACTGGCGGGGAACTTGTCGCAAAATTTCTCGCGAGAATACACTAGTGGAATTTCGACTTTTCTCGAAGTTGGTTCCTCCATCTCCCATTGTTTAATTAAAAAAGACGCGGCATAAAGAAAGGGCGGCAGAGAGAGATTGGATTAACAAAAACAAAAAGCCCTTATAGCTAGAGTGTATTTTTTTTAGAAAAAAAAGTGTTTGTGAAAGGCTGTGGGGAAAAAGAAAAGGCAGGCGCGCGTGATACAGCATATAGCATTCAGCTCCTTCAAACTCTCACTTTTGAAGTATCAGCATGAGATTGCATTGCATTGATTTTGGAGTCTAGTGGTGGCAAAAGGGGCAGCGATGAGAAATCTTAAATTCGTCTATAGTAATCCAGAGCCGTAACCCTATGCTGCTCCAGGAGACCCGCCCGCTGCACAGAGAGCCCACGAAGCTCGGCCAATAATCCTTGGAGATCTCTAGTATGCCTCGGATAAATAAGCTTGCCTTCCAGGAGACTTCAATAACCGCTGCGGTATTCTTGGCTATATTAAAGTGAAGTGTGCAAGACTCTAATTGAATCGCATGTGCATTGAATGCAAAAATCGCTGGCTAGCTCCGGCTACAACCTAGAAGATATCTGGCTGCTAACCCTTGGACATAGCCAGCGTCTCCCGACTGTTTGACACAATAAGCTGGCTCTTCTATTCGGGTGAATATTATGCAACATAGACTTTTTTAATTTACCGCCGATTTCATGCGTGTTTGCGTCATACCACCTTCCCCTCGCATTCCCTCCTCCTCCCCGTCAACACAGATTAGGTTCCAATATACGTCTTGAATGGCCCATGCTTACCTCACTTTGTCCGCGCGTAGTGGCTGCTTCTGAAAGCTGTACAAAAAGATGGGAATTATTTTTGTTCTCTGAAGTGTCAGAAAGGGATGAATGATAGAATTTAAGATCTCACGAGATATCCCGTGTCGACTAAAGCAGCTGATGCATCAAGCGGTCAAGGAAGCTCAATGATCTCTAGTAAGAGCCGTGGAAAAGGCAAGAGTAACGAGGGCCGTAGCCAGGAAGCACCGACCGCTGTCGAGATGAATTTTTTTTTTTTTGGGTATTCATCTCTAAGAGAGCATAAGATTTTCAGTTCTTTGTGAAGCAATGAACACCAATAATAAATTGTCTGAAATCTGGTCTTAACCTTTCAAGCCAGCAATCTTGCATCTCTGCGAAAGCATAAATTCTTAGCTCTTCTACGTCTCTGTACCATTATTTCACCAGGAGTGAACCATCTTTATTCAGGCAAAGTTAGCACAACAACAAGGTGAGTCTCGCCCCTTCCTCAATCTCCATTCTGTACGCGCATCAATATTTGCTATGCTTTGCTTTGCCCACATGTGGAGTAAACATGGGAAATCTCTGGATTAAGTGGGATTATTAACAACGTATTAATCTTAGTGCTTGGTGCTGCTTCACGGGAAACTAAAAGGATCTAGCGTGCGCATGGAGATCCTCATCCAGTTTCTTATGGTAAATATATTCGACATAGATTACTTCATGATCTGTGGTATTAGATCCCTGGGTCCAATAGTGTTCACTAATGTCCATTCGATTTTTTTTTTTTCTATTTAAGCTCCTTTCCCCATAATCATGTCTTCAGAATGCAATTCTTCAACCAGCAATGAACAATATATAACCACTTGGACGTCAACAACGCCTCTATTTGAGCTACCTGGAATTCAGAATCGTGTTACCATCGAAAAAGTTTATTTAAATGGATTGCATGCACTAAAGCGCTTTGAGATCAAGAACACATCACCTTTTCGCATACTCGTGCGCCTGCGTTCCAACCTGGGAACGCAGGTTGCATTTCAGCCTAATAACGAAAACCTCCCCGATCCTGATGCATTTTTTCAAAACACTTCATCCGCAGGGGCTGGGCTTGTGTCATTTCCTCAGACTCCCAGTGACGAAGCGTCTGAGCCCCTAGCCACATTTCCCTCTACTCCTCCCTCTCCTACTCTCTCCACGAGTATGGACGATGTACCCAATACTTTGCCTGAACACTTCTTCAGTATTGCTACCAACACGGTAGCAGCCATGGCCGCGGGAATAAGTGACCGGTTTGGCCACCAGGGCTATCAGTTCAACCAGCTGTTTAACTATGTTAATTATGTGGACGAAATTGATATACCCCCTTTTCAATCGAAGAAAGTTATTCTTGCTTTCCTCCCGGACTCTTCACGCGAACGAAGCAGTCGTCGTACAGCAAATCGAGTAGATAGGTCAGAAGAATCAAGTGATAGGTCAAGTTTGTTTTCATCGGCCGCCCCTGCCGACTCGGAGGAGACGCATGATATATTTGAAGTCAACGGGTTGCTTCTGTTTTACGGGTATATCATGGACGCGACCCAACGTTTTCAGTACAATCATTCTTCAGCAACCTCAGGTCAGCGCACGGGATCAACTTCTGTCGACCCATCTCCCCCTACCTCCAACTCACTCTCACGGCGTAACTCCATATCCCAGGAGCGACCACCTCGCTTACAGTTTTCTGAGTCGGAGGAAGGTTCTGCGACATCTGAGCCTCGGAGGGAGGATGAGCCCGGCTATGGAGCACGCTCTGACTACCAACTGACGGTAAAATTCCGGTCCTCTGTATGCCGTAGCGTCCTCTGGACCGATGTCGGTGAAACAGGCATCAATTTCGATGACTGTGTCGTGGGAGGTATCTACTTCAAAGATTTTACGGTGTGGAATCGCTCCGAAATTGAGCTTTACTGGCTGCTAAACACGGTGGACCTCACTAACACTCGGCATGATGACTGGCTACAATTCATCGACTACGATACTGGTGAACCGTTGGACGCAAAGCCCATTCCAAGTTATTCACATCGTCGAATCCGCATTACCTTCCGACCAAAAGAAACCGGCGAGTTCAATTACGATCTTCAGGTGGAAAATGCCAATGATGCGAGCAATATTGAGCTGGTGCGGATCAACGCGTCGGTGCGCACTGTCCTCCGCGAAGAATCACTAGTGGTGAGTAGTGGAAACGTGCTGGATTTTGGCGATTGCTGTGCAGGTGTGGTGGCAAAACAGCAGATAGTGCTCAAGAATGTAAGCGACATGCCATTGGAAATCCGATTCTCGGCCGAAAATGCAGAGGTTGCGTTCGACCTTGGTTCAGCTCCCGAATTACCCTCTGATCTCTCCTCTTCCCACCAAGATACCGTAAGCTCAGGATTGCACACGCCCACTCTATCTCTAAGTACCATGCTAAGCACAACTGACCGGTCTACCCCTGGAAGCGGTGCAAGTTCCCCACGCCCCTCCTCTCCAATATCTTCTTTGAATACACCCCATTCGCTGGGACTCGAGATGGTGAGCGGGCGATCGGCGAGCAGCTCGGTGGCCGAAAATGGGGAAGGAGAGGCGGACGGCGAATCCATTCCTGAAAGTTTAAAACTCAATCCGAATGCCTCCCCGTCTTTGGCGAGCAATAGACCATGGGGTAGTTCAGTTGAAGCCGGCACCAGTCGCTCAGCGTCCCGGGCTGAAGGATTACAGATCGATGAACTCTTAATAAAACCCGGTTCGGAGCGAACTGTAATCGTGTCCTATCGGCCTGAAAAGGATGCGTCCGCAACCGACTTCCGTGCAGGTCAGCTGGTGCGGCGAAACTTCCGCATTATTCTGGACTACGCCACTTATTCTGGCTCATCGGCACCTAGCTATCAGCGAGAAAAGAAGATAATCAAATGTAAGGCAAGAAGTTGCACCTCATTTGTTGAAGTTGTACCAAAAGAAGTCAACTTCGGCGATACGGACGTTGGCACACTTAAATCGCTCCCGATTGACATTGTGAACCGTTCCGAGCTAACGGCCCGTGTTGAAATTCGTTTCACCTCAAAAGTGCTCAATTGTTATCAAGGAGAACTGGTTATACCACCTTTACAGTCGATTGAAGTGAAACTGGACCTGTACCCGCGTAAGGTCAACCCTGATTACCGCAAGGAGCTTACCCTCGTTAACTTGCAAAACCGAGATAACGACCAGATCATCGAAGTACGCAGCAACAATATTGATAAGAAACGCGTTACATTTCACTCGCTCTTCTACCGCATTCTCACACCGACGGGATCGAATTATATTGATTTCGGATCGATTATTCTTAATTCACCTGCAGTGCGCACTTTTGTCATTGACAACATTAGCCAGGCGCCGTTAAAGCTAGAGCTCTCATCTTCGCTTCCCGAGGAGGTTGTAGTATATCGGAAGCGAAAACTTGCTGACGCTGCAGGTCAATTAGAAATCGACCAGGGCAACCTACTCTTTCGTCAGCGGTTGCTAGACTCCATCAGCGAGAAACGGGTGAGCGCTTCAAATTTTGTTGATAAAGAATCTATCGCTAGTGCATCCAATGGCTCTCCACTGGCTTCAACAAGTCTGAAGAATGGTCCAAGCAGCTCCCCGAGAAAACTAAGCTCTCCACGCCACACTATTGGCACCAATGCAGATAAGGGCATCGTTTCTCGGACAGAATATCTTGATTTGGCGACATCCGCTCATACCTCTGGCCCGAATGGCTCGGCTCGTAACAAGTCGCGTCCTCCCTCGCGTGTCCCTGGTATATCGAAACCATCGCGGCCCGAGTACTTCCTCAAGAAGCTTGTGCAGAATAAACTTGCCCTTCAAGCAAAAACTGAAATGAACCGAGATGGAGAAGCGGTCCAGGAGCTCTCACCTGATCCTAGGGGACTATCAATGAAGACTCCACTTGCATCCTCAGCGTCCACTAGAAGCCCTGCCTCGACATCGACAAAATTACGTCCCACTAATAGATTTGCAAGGGCAGGAAGTATATCTGCTGCCAATCCGAAATCATTCTCTAGATTGAATTTTAACGACTGGGTCCACAACGCCGACATTGCCACCGATGCTCTGATCGATGCACTGGAAGCCAATTGCATCACCTCTCCGCCCCTTTTCGCAAACTCGTCAGCCGAAGAGAAATATGTGCAGTACCAAGTCGCCTTAAGGCAGGCATTGAACAAAGCGTACGAAAATGGGATTCTTGTCCCTAGCACAGAGGTGGTGATACCGCCTCTTTCGCAAGAGGAAATCATTCTCATCTATACTGCCTCCGGCCAGGACAAGGCACACGTACAAGGCATTCCAAAAAGGCAGAACGCAAGGATATTTCTTCGGCTTGTTAGTTTCGACCGGAATGTCGAGCATGAAGGGCAATTCGACTCTTTGTTACAGACAGACATTACTCAAATCCCAGTGCGAGAGTTGATGCTCCGGTCCTCACTGTGTCGTTCTATCATGGATATCGGGCAAAAGAACATCAATTTCGGTGTGCTCGACAAGGGCGAGAAACGTACCAAAACCATTGTTATTCAGAATCGTAGTGAGGTGCCACTTCTCTACGCTATTCGTAAATCAGGTTCAATTGCATCGGGCGGTATATCCATTGGGTCGGGTGCATATGGTGTAGTACGAGGGTACGGTAAGAAGGAGGTCGAGTTCTCCTTCAGGCCAAGTCTTGCCGGTCCTGTGCACGAGCGTCTTGTTATTGAGAATATTTACGATCGGGAGACTAGCCAGATAGTTTCGGTCAAATCCCAGGTCCGAAAACAATGCCACTTTTTCATCAAGTCACTTGAGCTCGATTTTGGTCCGTGTGCCGTTGAACAACCGTCCCGCCGCAATCAGCAACTTGTCATCACCAACACGGACCGCCAGGCACGGACTATTGTGGTGCGTGTTGATCCGGAGGAGTTGAAGTTTGAACGGTGCTTCGGAGAATTGGATTTCACCTTAATGGAGTCACAAGAGTCGCATATAGAGCTAAGCAAAGAGGCAGAAGAGGAGATAGAGAGCATCGAGCAGAAACTGAAAATTGCTAAGCGCAAAGGCCGCGAGGACAAAGTGAAGAAGCTGCTGAAAAAACTAGAGAAACTAAAGCGAGGTGTATCCGCAGAAGAAGAGGCCGAAGATCCAAATGCCCCAATCGCTAGCGAGTCCTCGAATGACACCCATGCAATGACGGGGAATACTGTGGGGTCCACCTCTGCTGAGACAAGAAAGGGCCAGTCTCCTGAGCTTCCTCCTGAGTCACCGGCTCACCCAGATCCATCGATGACGCCCGCGCAGCCCCCCGCATCCGCCGCAGCATCTTACAAAATCAGAAAGACGCCCAACGAGCTCACATTTGTCTTAGAGCCACGCGCCACTCGCACCGTTACAATCTGTTTCCGCTCTCGGCTTCGCCTTGATAATATCAATGACAACTCCCCCACTTTGCGTGAGATAATCAAGGGCCGGATTTTTGTTCATGAGCATAAGAATACGGATGCAATTAAGAAGGTGGTTTTCCAGGCGATCGTTTGCTATGACCATGAGACCTATAAAAAGGCCCTTGTTGAGGCCATGGGCCCAGCAGGCTATGACTCCTTACCCCAATTGGATGTCGCAACCGATTCATCAAAGCTCCGCCCTGATTCATCAATGAACAAAGTAGAGGAATCACAAGAGCAAATCAGGACCGAGACTGTTGCCGTCTTGCCTCCAGACCTTGATGTTGGAAGGTTGGGAGCCGAACAAAAGGGAAACTATTATCTTCGGCTGTGCAATCAAACAGATGACAAACTCGACTTCGAGATCATACCCTCTTCATCCGAATTTTTCCTCTTTAGCTCTCTTGTTGGTTCCCTTGCTCCCCGCGAGGTGCGTCGACTCGATTTCAGCGTTTTATGCTCCGAAATTGGGCGACACACGCAGCACCTGCTCATACGGGATCTAACCCATGGCACTTCTAATGCGACCTTCCGTTTTCACTGCTTGATCCATCGCGTGCAATATTTGAACTTCCCTTCGCTCAATACAAATGGAGAGCTGGACCTTGGCCTTTGTTATGTAGATCCCGGGCGCAAATACTCTCAGGTAACCCCGTTACTTGTGGAAAATGTATCAGACGAGGATATCTATATCACCTGTCAGAGCAATCTGTCGCAGCAGGTGTGTATCTTTCTGGATGAAACTGGTAAACGGGGGCAAGTGGTGGATACTTTGCTCAAACGTAAAAGTGTAATGACTGTGTGGGTTGCATTACGTCCGAATTTGCTGGGAGCATATCTCACAGGAACGTCCACAAGCTCCTCCAATTCGACCTCTACTTCTTCAGGGCTGGCTGCATCCACTCCAACCTTTAACGACAAAGGTGCATCATCGAGCAGCGAGTGTCGCAAACTGGTCGGCGGAATCAAGTTCTCGGTGTCCGTGGCAGAATCCAGTCTGAAAGCAGCCGATCAACTCCCCTCCTCTTCTATTGGCGAGGAAGAGCACGTCCTCATGACCACACATACAGTTAAATTTACCTCACTAATAGGTCAATCTGTCATGTCCGTTTCGACGACAATGATTGATTTGGGAGTGGTATCACGGCTCGGACAAACAGTATACAACGTGTTCACAGTATATAACATGTCTTCGCGATTACCCCTTGAGTATGATGTGGAATGCCCAAGTGGAGCCATCTTAGTGGATCGAAAGGATGGAGTCTTGCGTGGACGAGATGTTGGGAAGGTGAGAGAGGATGGTAGCCGTCACTCTCCTCTATTCTCGCCACCCTCCGAAAGTGGTCCTGAAGGAGGTGGAGAGCTCGAAGATTTTGCGGAGGATGTCACCCAAAGCTCCGCATTAGTGAGCTTTCGCTTCAACTGCACACGCTGGGGCCTCTTCCAGGACAAAATTGTGGTTTCTAACCGCAACAACCGTGACCAGGAGTTTGAGATTGTGGTGATGTTAATGGCTGATCCGGGCATTTTAAATCACATACCCGATTCGATGCGATGGGATATCAGTGATCTTACCCTAACCAAACCCACCAGCGGAGGTACCCCACTGCACGAGATTTGCACAACAAGGGACGAAGGACTGTGTCATTCTGGACGACGAAATCTTCCTGAATTGTGCTGGGATAATATACCTCTTCACTTGGAAAAAGCTTCGGTATCCCCTCCCCAGTCAGGGCTGCGGGTGATTTTGGATGAAGCCGAAATCCCCTCTAATGGTACTCAGGTGGTGCTTGCTGGGTTTGGTGGGGAAATATCAACCATACCTGAGCAATGTATTGAACTCACCAATCTTAGCAAAGAATTGGCTCAGATCGTTCCCTATTGCAACGTGGACGTCGGTGTCTCTTGGGAAGAGGGGGCTCCAGTGGAAAATAATGTGATTGGTGACGATGAGAATCCCCTGACGTCCTTCGGATTCCGTCGGCTGGGTTCATCAATGGACCTGCTACCCAACCAAAAAGTTCATCTCCAAATTGGCTGTCCACTGCCACCCAACCTTACTAGTGCCAATATTGAGCAACTACAGAAAGGCGACAAAATATACTGGACTGGAATTCTCGCCCTCTATGACACCATTTCGCGAACGGCTATAAAAGTGTTTCGGCTCTCAGCCCTACTTGGACAACCGCGAGCCGAACTTGTTAGCAAGAAAATCGAACTTGGCAAGGTTGGGCATTTCAATGGCTGGAGAAACGTAGACTTTTCATTCAATGTGCGCAATTTGTCTGCGCTGCCGTTCATTTATAACTTGAGGCTGCCGAGCGAAGTGATGGTTCGGAACTCGATTTTGGAGAGTTGGCACTCCGTTGCAAATCAGTGGATTATTCCGCCATGGGAAGAACAGACAGTGTACGCTACCTTGCAGCCGCGCAAACTTTCTGATCCCACTCAGCCTGGAGAACGAACGCAAATACTGAGTGTGGTTAACGCCCGCGACCCATCTCAAGTGATGGACTTGAAAATTAGACTTCGGCTAACAGTGTTCGAACTAAGTTTCGCCAATCTTGAAGAGAATGGTGAGCTGCACCTTCCCCCGCTACAACACCCGCTCCTAGCATCAGCCGTGCCTTGTGACGCCTGGTTTACGGTGATGAACACGACTGACGATGATGTTAGGTTTGATATAGGGGCAGAGCTCAACCCAGAAGTGTCAGATTATATCAAGATGGAAGTCCTTTCCCGCTTTTCTAATACCCCACTGAAAGGTGGCGTCTCGCTCAGCCCCCATGGCAAAATCGAGGTGAGGCTTCGCGTCCACCCAAGGGAAGATTCACGCTTGCCGAAGAATGCGTTCCATCTCACTAACCCAGCGGGGATTTATTTTGGCAAGCTTCGTGTATCCACGCGACAATCACCCGCAGATAAACCGTTTTCAGAGCTCCCAGGAGATTCGGAGACACGACCTAGCGATATTGTTGATATTCCAATACGGGGAGTACTTATCGAAGGCCCTGTGTTTAGTATCTCGCGGGATCATATCGAATTCCGCAGTGCATGGCTTGGTCTATCTGACAGTGAACAGAGCGAAGGTGAGGACGAGGGAGGGAAGCATCCAACTAAGAGAAGTCCTCTCATGCCCTCGATGTTGGATCACAAGCAAATTGAAACGGTTGTCATTACGAACCACAATCCCAAATTACCGCTTGAGTTTTCAGTGAGCCTGAACGGTCCGATGGAGACCCCCCTCGATGAGTTAATCGATATCTCTCCCCTCTCGGAGGAAGGTCGTGGTTTCGTGGAGCCGGGTGGAAAGCTAACACTCTCTGTGCAATTTCTCGACCCCCAGATTGTCATTTCAGACAGCATTAAAGTGTGCATCCAGGATATCAATTCCCTCTCTGGACTCAAGCAAGTGTTAACTGTCAACGTCAGCGCCCGCAAGACGACTAACAAGCGCATCGATTATGGGCTGGATGGAGGAGATGGCACACAATCTGAGCATGCTAGGCGGAGGTTACACCACGAGGGTGTCAGTACCGCCATGTCTCCTCGCGTTGCCTACGAGTGTCCATGTATCACGCTACGTGGATGCAAGCGAATATCGGATGGAGGCTTTGGTGGACGATATGAGCTCGATCTTGGCCAGCAGGATTTGGGGGCAACTAATATTGTTAAGAAGTTGACGTTGGAAAACACTTCTAATGAACCTATCTCCTACCGCGTTAAGACTGTGAATGATGCGGATCGCTCATGGCTCAGCATCAGCCCTGCCGAGGGTACTCTGGATCCTCCGAGTGAAGCCGCAGACTCCGAGAACGAGGTCGCATGCAACGATGGATACTCGTCGACTCAAACGATTACCATTAGCTTCTCTGCCGCAACACGAAACATTTACTCCACCTATTTGCTCATCGAGAGTGTGGATAATCCGGCTGACACTAAGACGGTGCGAGTGACCATGGAGGTGGTCGCGAGGCAAAATATTCGCCGAGGGATTGCATCGGGCGGATCGGCGGAGAGTAATAGAGTTTTCGATGTGTACGTGAATGGGGTTGACTCGGAGAAGACGTGCATCGAGATGCTGAGTCTATACTATGGTCACGAATATACCACTCGCAGCATGGTTATCCATAATTATGAACCCATGCCGATGGAGTTTGCCCTCAAGACGAACTTGTCTCATGACGACCCTACGGAGATCCTGTTTTCCACCTCGCGCACCTCGGCCAAACTATTCAAGACCCTAACAGTCGATGGGTATTCAAGCGCGCGTGTCTACATTCGCTTCAGGCCGTTCCCCTCTGCCGATATTAGGGCAATGCTTGCCAATGGAGAAGCGCGTGATATCGACGCTGTGGAAGAGAAACGCCTTGAAATATATGTTAATTGTCGGCTCGTAAAGGATTTTCAACAGATTGTATTCCTAAAAGCAGAGTGTCGAATGCCAGCAATGGAAGTGTATTGGCTCGAGACGGAGGCCTTTGTTGGTGTGTAATCTTTTTCGGAAGCATTTCTACACCAAACTTCAACCCACTAATATTTACATAACACTTTTCACCTAGGTACAATTTCAAGATTATTGACTACTGACTCCGAGGAAAGTGACTGGGAGATCCAGTTTTCAGAAAAAGAGCGTCCGCTCATCGTCTGCAATCTCCTGGACATACCACTTGAATATGAGATCGTCAATGATACGAGGTATTTCTTAATGGAGCCAACCGATGCCGATAAGACGGTCGAGTCTTTTGGCCGTCGAGAAGTCAAAGTTTCTCCAAATATAAAAGCTCTATTGAAGAATGCGGATTCTCTATGGAGGGTGAGTTAAACACATGCTTTCATTCATTTAATTTTTATTTTGCTAATATAGCTTCGGTCGACTTTTATAATACAGGAAAAATATATCCAAGAAAATGTGACCATCTATAATCGTAAACGACCCCTTGAAAACTATTGGCTACCGCTTCGTATCAGCTTCGGACAGACTTCCCATTTCCAGATGTCATCCGGCTATAAGAGCTCATACGCATTCAGTATGCTCGAGAATCATGTTGTGTACTTTTTGGGAGATTTCAACATGAATGCGACCCTATTGCTGACCCAAGAAGACGAGGTACGATAACCCCCTGGACCGAATATATTCAACTATTTCCTGACATAACTATCCTTATTTTACGCTGTAGATGACCCAAAAGAAAATTGCTGATTTGGAGTTTCAGTACCATTTCATCGTCGATCAATTGGTCTACTATGGAACCATTAAGACTGGCGAGAACTTTATCCAGCTGGCTTGCCTTCTCTTTGGGTATTTATTGCATTAAATCAATTTATATTTAGTCTTGATTCTCAACTGGCTATTTTATTATTTAGCTCGGCACTTGGACACGACGTGTTCAAGGAATATGCCCCTTCCTATCTTAAAGCTACCGATACAGACCAGCGTATCTGGCCCCCTGTACTGGCTAAATGGGTATGTTGAACATTCCGGCACTCCTGCCCCCATGAAAAATACTAACCACAGTTTGGAATTCCTAGGTTTCGCTATTACATTATTTCATTAGCTTTTTCCCATACGAGAACCCAATTCTTCATACTCTGAAGCGATTGCATGCATCCTTGATTCTGGTTGATGGAGGTTCTGGGAGTGGAGGAAGTTCTCAGCGGAAGAAGCCTCAAGGGTGAAGGGAGTTGTGGAGCAGGACTTTGTGTGAAGAACGGGAAGATGCTTTGAACACGGACTTTTCTTATTTTTATTTGTATTTATTTAGTGTTAGCTACTTATTCGGGAGAGTTTTGGCTTTCGCACAGGGACAATGCTTTTGTTATCACTATTTTTCTTTATAGGCAAATTTTTAATTGTGCGAGTCCATATACTTTTGTTGGTAGATTTTTCTTTTTCTTTCTTTCCACTTAATATCGTTATGGAAATTTATAGTCAATTCCTTTAATTTTTTTTCTTGCAATTTTTCATCCCAAGTGTTATTTTAAGGCACCTTGTACTAAATTGCTCTCTTTTCCTCCTCGACTTTTCAATCCGACACTTGTGATTTTTAGGTACTCTTTTTGTAATTAATTTATTTTTTTTTGACCAAGGTAAACCGGCTTTATAAACGAAACTGGAATTGCCATAGAGGTACACACTTTGCTTAATTGGTTGACTCTATGACCAAGATTTGCATTCAATGCCTACCCGGAGATATTGCCGGCGGATAATGATTTTACCTGTGTCACTTTTGGTGAGTAGAAACAAATTCACAGTAAACAGATCATTGCATGTAACTTAAAGTTTAATAGAGACGTTAACTGCCAAAAAGAGACTGCACGAAGGAGATAGACCCGAGCAACCAGGAAAATAATCAAAAAGAAACCAAACACAATCGATTATCAATAGTTTTTGAATATATATAATGACTAGCGCATCCAAACATAAACTTTCAAAATAACACAACCACTACACTTGGTTAAGATATGGGTGAAAACACTCTACGTTCTGGATCGGGTCAATACAATGTCACGATAGGGGTTCAGCAAGAGGCTCCTGCAAATTCAGAGGATATAACTCATATTGGATATCCACCGCCTCACAAATCTATGAGACTTAACAGATGCCACGCCATTCCGCTAATTTCTATAGCTATATCCTACATTTCTTTTATCCTTATTGGAATTAATGATGCCGGGTTAGGAGTGCTGCTCAAGAATATGAAGCAGCACTATCTGGTCGACGATGCACACATCGCGCTTATTTTTGTATTCAACCTCATTGGCTTTCTGATTTCTTCTTTAAGTGCGGGATTTTGTATTCAAAAACTTGGGATTCGGTGGTATCTTGTTGCGGGGCATAGCTTGTTTTTAATTGCCACGCTGGCAAATGGCTTTGCACCTCCACTTGTCTTGCTTTTATTTATCATGCTAGTTTTGGGTGGATCGATCGCCAGCATCGATGCCGGATTCAACGCGTATATTATAGGCTTTAAGAATAGCACGACATTACTTGGATACTTGCACGCATTCTATGGGATAGGTGGGTGGGTGGGACCTGTGGTAACATCTAGTTTGATCGCACAGAGACATCTCTTATGGAATCATGTATATTTTCTATGGACAGCGATGTGTGGTGTATCACTGATCCTAATTCTGACACTGTTTCGCGAGCATTCCGATTTACAAAATGTCAAAATTAAAGAAACAATTGGGCATCCTCCTTCAGGTGAAATGAGTGTTGGGACTCAAGCTAAACGGAAAATTACTCTCACTATATTTCGCAACAAATTCGTCTGGTGGAGCTGTATCACTTTTCTTGTTTATATGGGAATCGGCGCAACGATAAGTAATTGGATGTTTTCTTTTTTCGTTGAATCTCGTTCTTTCACCGAGCTGGTGGCCGGCTGGATGATAAGTATATATTGGATTGGAATGACAGCGGGGCGCATCATAACGGGTCACCTCGCGAACAGATTGGGTAGAATGCGAAGCATTTTTATCGGATATGCTCTCTGTTACGCCGGCCTTGCAATCGCTTGGGCTATACGGTACGAGGTTGGCTCAGGTGTAGGGATGTTTTTAGTTGGATTCGGACTTGGACCTGCGTATCCAATAGCCATTTCTGTCATAATCTCTATGCTACCTGAATACCTAAGACCGGGTTCAATCGGATTTCTAACCAGCGCTGCCTGCGTGGGTAATGGGCTTCTCTCCTGGCTAGCAGGTTATATATATCAAAATACTGGAAGAGAGTCGTTGATGATATATTTAACCGTTGGAACGGGGGTCAGTTTGATGGGATTTATTGGATTGCACCTCTATAAGGTTAGAAGTAAAAGCGCAGAACATATTGAACAGAACTCTACGTCCTAGATTCATTTAGCCACTGCGTTAATTGTAGAATATATATTTTTAAACTTGATTTTACTCAATAAAGGAGAGGGAACTAATGTACATACAAAGCAATAAAAAATCCTAGTTCCAGATTACCACATTATTCAAGAATACAGGTATATATTTTATAAGCTTTATCTAAACTATATCAACTAAACGATATTTGCATTAGTCAAACTCTCTCTTTGAATTCATCCAGCTAGAGGCAATGGTATTTTTCGCAAGCTCCACCAAATAATGGGATACCCAATGTTTAAGAAGAACTCTATTGATTATTTTTAAAGCATCTTGGCCTTCTTTTGAGTCAACTTTTCTCTAACTTCCCCCAGAAATTTGAAAACACAAAACCATAAACACTAGATACGAACATAAATTTCAATTTAAACTTGCCTCAAATCCAGCGCCTCATTCCCAAGAATAGCTGATTCACCTACGAGATATTCCGTTGATAGAAATTTAGACTAACCTTTGGTGTGCATACATTACCCCATATCTCACCTACAGTATCATGTTGATGTATAAATTTTGTTCTTTTGAAGAACCCTCCAGTTTTCCATTTTATTTGCAAATATTTGCCCTAAATACAATATATTGCCCCGCACTTGTGGTTTTGCAATCTAAAACAAGTAATACGAAATTAAAATAGCTATTCATTGGAATTCGAGGGATACAGCAGAAATTGCTGCAAGGCCTCGTGAAAAATGCTTTTGTCCATGCGGGGTGATATCCTTCTTTAGGGAATGCAGTAAGCTGTTGGAATTATCCCTATTAAAATAATCGGGGTTCTAGTAACGGAAGAAAAAAATGACAAAAAAAAATAATCAAAGAGCAAACGCAATAAATGATATTTCAAAATAAAGAAAGAAAAATCTATAAAATATTTCACAATAAATATATAAAAAGCTCCACTAAATGGAAGCCGCGCACCCATAATCAAAACGAAGGCGGTGGAAATGCAACGTAGCCAAATAGTGATACTAAAGAAGAAAATCAATAGAGGAAATTAGCGCGGAACTGAAGAGCGGTCGCCAGGCATACTCACGAAGATTCCCAACATGACAAACACATGCCATATTGCGTGACTTGTCAACCCTGGGTAATCAAATAGACCAGGCCAGAACTTCTCAGGGAATCGATGTCCGTAAAAGATCACACCAACAATATATGCAATGACACTCCAAAGGAGCGGTGCGAGGAATTGGAAAGTGGGAGCCCATCCACGAATTGAGGCCATATGGGCGAGCGGTACCAACCCTCCCAAGCCTGCCAAAGAGATGAAAAGAAAAATCCGGAAGGGGCGGTATTTGTGTGTATCGAAAAATTTGAAAAACTGGGGGGGGGGAAACATCAAAAGTTAAGATGATCATAAGCAAGCGAGGACTGTAGATAAATATGGGCAATAGACTTACCGGAAATACTAAAGTGCTCATCCCAAGAATGGCAGTGAGTCCCATGTAGAAATTGCGAGTTGAGTCCTCGCAATAAAACCCATAATAAATTTTGGTCAGAAGACTCGCCGTGATAAGCAATCCTATTCCAACATAATCAAATGTCGCAGCACATTTGGCTACTGCCGGCTTGGAGTGGCACATCAGAGTATGGTAGAGGGTCGAACATAACAGGCACTTCAATGCAGCAACAAAGAAGAAGGATACCACCAATCTATCCGCAAGCAGAGATCCAGTCAAATGATGAGGGATTGCATAGATGGCAAGGCCGAGAAAGAAAAAGAATCCTAAGAGATGGGTCCATATATTGCATGTTTCGTTGTGGACCATGAAAATGCTCTGAAAGCATTCTCGCATTGTCGAAAAATGCCGATAGCCGCGACGCACATACTGGTTCTCCTGCCATTCCCGGGGAAGTTCCTCAAACTTGAGCAGTCGCCTGGCCGCGCGCTTACCTGCGGTAACCGCATCTCCGACGGTCTTATCAATACAATTAACGAGATTGCTTGCGGCCACAGAGGCCGAGGCAGCTGCGTGTGCAAAATGGGGATCTAATACGGTGGTAGATGCTCTTCGTTGGTGCAGAGTAGCTGCGGAATTGAACACCATTCTCGACAGAGTAGGGAAATCAGCAATTAATTGAGCGGAACTAACAAAACTGGAGCCTGGGGAATTAAAGAGATATCGGAGGAAAATAGGATATCTGAGGAATAATATCAAAAAGGGAGGGGGGTAAGCAAGCCAAAGCAATGATTGTAAAAAAGGATGGGGGAAGTCTTAACTAAAATTTGAAAGATATGAGAAAAATATTGATCTATTCGATAGAGAAAAAGTGGTACCGTCGTACGAAATCTCATAGCCCACTGATATGCTCCTTTGGCTACACACTACAAATTTAGTGGAGTTCCGAATAGACCCCTCCCTTCGGCATGAAAACAGCCGCAGCCATTTCTCTATGCATATTCTCCTGGTGCACTAGGATTTATCCCCTGCCATATGCGACTGGAAGACTCCGGATGCTGAGAGAAGCTACCATTTAAGGCTAACGAATAGGATACCCGTCTGTTTCCACAAAACTTTTCCAAAAGTGAAGTGTGCTATTCCTAAGTAGGTGGTGGAGTGCTTGGTTGGGGCACGTGAGACAAGCCACGGAAGTCACAGCTAGGACGCCCTTCCATTGTGGCGTCTAGTTTACATCTTGTTTAGTGTAATATAAAAAGCCTTTGACAGCTCAGTGGCATTTTCTTCATACTAGTTTTCGTTTTCTACAAAGATGTCTTCTAAATATAATCTAAAGCACCAAGAAAAAGTCCAGCCCATAGGTAATTTCTGCATCATTATCCACCTTTCGCGTCAATTGTTTTAACCTGCTATTCATCTTGAAAGGCCGTGAACCCAATAGTGCCGCCGTCTTTCACGCGGGACCTCGTCATGACGAGGAAAACACTATGCTAGATCCTTCGCTCAGCCAATTGAACCAGAAGGGCGAAACTTGGCAGGACAGCGGGGTGACCAACCCCCCTGGCGATAATCGTGGAGTTGTAGGAAAACCGCAGAAAGATTTTGAACAGTCAAAGCAACAGAAATAGAACCACATGCAGACGTTCAGAGCACCAATATATTAGAAATCGTGTAAAGTTTAACTTGTACAATAATAAATATCTGTTGTCTACAACTTGGGCTCGAAATCAAGAAGCTTCACGCCTAACAACATTTCGAGCTTTTCTAGAGCTTCTAACTCCCGCCCAAGTGTCACTCCTTTATGCAAGTATAACAATGTCACTATTAATTGAAAATACAGGTTTTTCGAATAAAATTACTCACGAATAGTTTGCATCCCAAGTTCACGGGCAGCTTTAAGATTCCTATTAACGAAAGTAGAACTATTTAATGCTCATCTATCACTATCATGAATAAAAGGTACCTATTACATTCCGATATCATCCAGGAATACCACCTCAGAAGGTAGAAGATTCAGGGCTTTGCATGCGTGTAAATAAAAATCGGGGCTAGGTTTTCTAGAAAAATATTTCACCCGATGTTAAATCACATATTTGAAATGTGCAAGGCACCAAGATAGATTTAGTGTATTCGGCATACCTTAATCCAACTACTGAAGATTCGAAGTAGGCATCAAAATTTGCTTTCAACGATTTTTCATGCGACACGTTTGTTAGAGGGTAGTTATTGGTTAGGGCGGCAACCTTGAATCCTTTTTCTCTTAGCCTCCTAATAGCACTTAAATAACCTGGATTTATCCGTAGAGCCTCCCTCATCATCTGGGTAAATAGCTCCTCTCCGTCAATATGGATTTTTTCAGGAATGGTCACATTTCTAAGATTCCTTCGCTGAGCGTAAACACGGTAGTAATCCACATTAGCAGGATCAGATAATTCAGCACCAAAGAGAGAATAAAACTCTTCGAGTTGAAGTTCGCCCCGTTCCAAGCGCTAGTGGATGAGTGAGTCAATCTAAAATGAATTGCTGAAAATAAAAAAAAAAATGTAAATTCATACTTGGAAAGCACCATTTTCGCGCGAAGCTCTTAAAATTCACAAGAAATAAAACGAATAGGTATGAGAAACAAAGAACAAGAATCAATGATATAAGTATACTGAATCACTTACATCGCGACATTAATATAATTCTTAGGCAATCCATATTTCGTTTCATATCTTTTATATTAGTCGTTAGCTTTTAAACCTAACCATGCTTATCAAAAGTCATCAAGTATACTTTGCAATCCCTGTGAACGGCGAGCCACAAACCACGCCTCCAATGTCGAATATAACTGCTTTGATATTCATTATTTCCTCTAACAATGTATATGATGGTTCTGACTGTTCTTCAGAACTAGGTATCGACTTTAGAGACTGAATCCTCGTGAAAGAAATCATGCGTGACTTTTTTTTCTCAAGACAGATTTCATTTATTCGATCGTTCATATGAGAAGCTGAATTGTGCGGCAGAATTAAGAGATAGGTAGCCACAGGGAGCTTCGTTCTTTCATTAATAAATTACAATGGCAAATTGTCATTTAACATCTCATCAAACTTGAGTTCTCATTTTGACCCGAGCGCGAAATATTAATCCTTTTTTTTTTTTACTTTTGAGCATATAAATATTACAAATAATATAGAACAATAAGCCGCTATACTAGGAAAAGGCATTAACTTTTGCACCGTCCGTCACGAGGATCAATTTAAATGGAAAGGCTATAACCAAAATATTTTACAAAAGGCCACACTCACGCAGAGCGGACTGGATCAGAATGTCGTTAACGGCATTCATAATACCTCTCACCTGTTGAGTATCAGTTGCACATGTAAAGTGGGCGTAAATCTTTATACATAAATGATAAGGAGACAGATTTGGTGAATTGGTTCTATCCTTTAGAACTTACCTGCTTGCTCTCCGATTGATTTTCAGCAGCAAATTTATTCAGGAGATAGTCGCACGCTTGATCGTAGTCAGCTCCTCCAACATAATCGGGAAAAGAATTACTAAGAGGCGTGGCCTGAAGTTTCTCCCGGAAAAGATCGATTTTATTCAAGAAGAGTATGATGGACGTATGGACAAACCACCTAAATAAGGATGGGTTAATTGTCCAGAGCTATTCTTTAAGTCGAAAGCGCTTATTACCTTGAATTACAGATGGATCCAAAGAGAGTTAGTGATTCGGTCATACGATTTGCACTTTCGTCCTCTCGAAGACGCTGATCATATTCTGACAAGGCAACCAGAAAAATAACAGCTGATACATTTTCGAAACAGTGGATCCATTTCTTGCGCTCTGACCGCTGACCACCGACATCGAACACGCGATAAACAATATCACGCACGTGGAAGGTTGCCTCCGTAATCCCTGTGGTTTTGACGCGCGACCGAAGAACATCTTGATCAGTTGGAATGTAGTTGGGCTGAGCAATCCGGTCAATCGAATCAAAATAACTATTAAAACACGCATCCCATGGATAAATAAACCTAAAATTATCTACACTATTAGCTATTGAACTCACTATCTTGCGGAATCATTTAATTGGTATTCGCGACTTCTCCTCTGGCACTCTCGTACCATAGGATCCCACCATAATTCTCTAATGGCTAGCGCAATTTCTGGTGGCATTGTCTCATACTCCATCTGATACATTTCAGCAGAAAGTATTACATTGGCATGCACTTTATTCGCGGGATTGGCAAGAGTTAGACCCATGTCCTGCATGGCTTCAAGGATGACCCGCATAGACTGGCATGTATTGATAAATATAATCTCGCGGAAACTTTCACGCTCTTCACGCGAATAGCTTCCCTCATTGATTAGCTTAAACTGCTTAAGTATAGTGGATTTTCCGCTTTCCCCAGCACCTATCAATTTAGTAGCAAAACTGTATGAATCGAAAGTCAACATCAACTCATTCAATTTGATGTTTACCAAGTAGAAGCAATTTCACTTCATTATTCATTTTGACTCGGTCGCGTCGCAACTGATTCTCGATCTCATTGTTGCGGCGGTTTTTCTTTTTCAACTCAGAACTCAGACAACAACCCATTTTAGAGAGGAATCGTAAGAATAAATAAAATGATATATAAACTGCAGCAAATAGAATGGAAACAAACAGTGGATGAAAACGAATGAATGGAGGAAGTTATTCGTAATATATAAGAGGAGATATTTTTAAAAGTGGTGGCAAAGCAATGAATTAAACAGGTCGAAATTTAACCAGTTTATTAGGGTGAAAGAGCTCGGATTGGATTTTCGATCTGCCACAGTTGGGCAATACTACAGAATCAGACAAATCTCGAGAACTATAGGATAAAATAGGCAAGTCCACCTCGAAAGCTTTTTCACCCATGAAAGGAATGCAGGAAATCGTGGGCAATGAGCAAATTTACTTGGTTCTTACAACGGGGCTGATATGCAAATATGAAATAGATGATGCATCCGGAGAATATACAACGAATTTATTTTTCAGGAACGTAAGAAACTCGGACTTTCCAAGAAAAGAAACATAAAACAATTAAGGTAATTAAGCTTGCAAATTAATACTGTCAATTGCGCAGATATTGTATTGAAATGTCACCCGGTGGTCTAATTTCCCTCGCACTAACACAATATTTGATATAATAAAATTCACCGGGAGTCTTTTTCTACCAGATAAATAAAAGCAAGCACGACATCCTCATGAATCTTGATTTTATTTTATGCACAATATTTTTTGTAAAATTAAACAGGTCACCATAATAAGAATTATTGTTATAACCCATTGATGATCATCCGTTACCCACTTAATCAAATTAATGGCGGTTGATTAACAGTCGAAGCTCTTTCAGACTTCAAATAATCAAGATTTTCAAAACATAATTATGATAGATTGCAAAACGATTAAACTTCATAATATAAAAATATTAAATATGAACAATAATCCAGCCTCTATATATGAGCACACAAACTAATGCATAATATGTCGATTATTCCATTCAATTATACCAGGAACCGCGCGCTGATCCATCGGCGGTCAACCCAACCTCTATGCCTTTTTGGATGAATTCATCCTGTGCATCATGGAGCGTCCAATCTCCCTGTCTATCGCCTCTGAGATCTCGCAGCTCTTTTATAGATTGCACCCACTGTAAAATATCCTCCTTCGAATAGACCGTCCATTTGGCTTCCTCTAGTAACTGCCGTAATCGGGCAGGATGAATTGCCGCTCCACAATACGTGTTTCTCCAGCAGATCGTAAGAAGCAGCCAGCCAAAGATTTCTTCTTGGAAGGGAAGAGGCAGATCCCACTGCTCGACCCATAAGGGAATCTCAAAAGCAGCCCAGTTCTCCGCACTCCAACGGTGAAAATGATCGAAGAGGTCAAGGTGCGTGCGAGTAGAGCCAAACCGTCTCAGTGGCTTAATATTTCCTAATGCAGCAAGCAACAAATAACGTATCCCTGTCGCCAAAAGATTTCCCCAGGCAATCGCGGTAGCTCCTGTAGATTCCGTTGCAGCCCATAATGAAATAGCAAGTCCAGCAGCACCAAAAGTCCAACCAACAATGACGATCAACCAAGCCAAAGGTAAGCGGACACGCAAAGCTCTGATGCCTGGGGACAATGCAGCATGATTACAATGCCACCATCGACTAATCTTGCCAGTCGCCTTCGATCGTGCAATAGCCAAGCCAGTAGCACCTCGAGTTGGTATAAGCAGGTTATTTGTCGATTGCAACACGACAGCCGCTTTCCTGTTAGGTTGAGCTGTGTATAAGAATTCCGACAGATCAGCCACCAACAAGGGTGTGGGCAGCGTCTCCAAAGCAACCCAACAGGCAAGCCCGACTCCGAAGGAAAGCAGCACAGAACCAACCCCAACGGCCCATAAAGGACCACTACTAATAATTAGTGCTAATATCCAGACTATGATGCCTTGAAGACAAGCCCAAAAGGCAACCCAACTTCCACCGATGAAAACATGGACTGCGGCAGCGGATATGACAGTTTTCTTACTCCTGGCTTTTCCAGAACGCAGTTGCATCCACCACCTCTCGTGGCTATATGTCCAAGAGTCTAGAGAAGACGAACGTACAGACCTGGATGGATCGGCCAATGGCCTCACAGTCCATTTTTCTCCGTCCCAAGTCACACTTTCCCAAGTTAATTCAGCTTCCGAATGGGCCATGCCAAGATCCCAGTATAGGCGGGCGCCAGCCATGTCGATAGCATAGGCAGGACAGTTTGAAGCAAGAAGGTGTATCTGAGCCAATTCAGCACCAATATTCCCAAGCACTCCGAGGCCAACCCTCAACTGCCATCCACCTCCAAGTGTAGCTCCACAAAGAAGCGTTCCAATATACGCGTTTAGCACATTGTAACTTGCTCTTTTCACAAAGCTATTTCCTAGTGCTCCTACGATAGGAGCAATCCAGCTTGCACGGTCAATAATCGGGCCAGGAACATTACCATCAGCTGCCAGAGACATTTTGGGTATCTGGGCAGCAAACAACGTTTGAATCGCTACTTGCCACCAATTTGTTAAGCCAATAAAGGAAGAAACTGGAAAACTATCATGAGAAGGATGACTCGAAATGTTAGGACTGGTAGCATAATGTGTTATGAATCTAATTAGTTCAGAGAATTGTGCAGCATCCATTGCTATTTCCTTGCGCACCGACCCCATAACCAGCGTCCTTTTCTTTTTTTCTGCACTCGAATTGCGGGAGCGAGAAAACAAGGACAATAATAAACGCCAACGCAAATTGAAACATGATGGGCTGCTCATATAATTTCTTCAATTTTGCAACTGAATAATAGGAAAAGAACGAATGTCGCTTTCTTTTATTCTTACATAAAGCACGTGTTACGTACAGTCTCTCAGGAGAATAGAGTTTGTAAAATTTTAACAAGTGAGATAAGGAGGGACGAACTTGAATAGCCACTGGGCTTGTAGAATATTCTCGGGTACTATATCAATACTGATCACACCAAGCCCAAGCAAACCACAAGTACATCTGCATGTGTCTTCTTTTGCCGAGCCTTAACTTTAAGGTTGGTTCCGTGAGGAAATTTTTCTAGATTGAAATTCAGGTATATATATTTTATCCAATGCCTAAAGATGATAGAGCTAGATATGCGATACGTTTATATGTACAAAGGACCACAAAAATTCATATATAGGAGATATAAATATTTATTTTAGCAACCTCCAAGGAGTAAATATCCTTACTAAACATATAGTTCTCATTCCTTTTTTATTGTAGCACCCAGCTCAGGGTAATAACTAAAGTTAGGTTAAACTTCGATTGAACGGTTGATACATTTTAGTTTTAATTTCACTCCTACATCTTTCAGGTATAGATATAGTATTTTATCCAAGATATGTTTCTGCTACTTCAAATATAAGCGAAACTTGTTTAAATGTAATAAGTTTTTAATTGTAGCCTAATGTGAAGAGTTTTCCATTAACGTGTAATAGCAGGAATAATAGAAGTTTAAAAGAAGTGCCAATTTAAATTTCGTACATCAAAATTATACTTGGCGAAAATGAAAAAAAAAAGCGAAAAAGAAAACAACGCATTCCTTTGGCCACAGGCGATGGAATGTTTTATAATAAAAGCCAATAAATTGTTGTGCTTGAGATGATTTTTCAAGTACTTAGTGCCAATTGACCACATCCTTGGCTTGTTTACTTTCTTGATGCCTTTGTTTTCATTTATATACGGTATTTTTAATAGCTTCTATGCGTTTCTAACCGTCCTCTTACGCTTGTGATGACCTACTGCCAGCATATTCCTGGATTAGCTGCTTCTCCTTTGCATTGAGTTCCGATCAAGTCCAAGAAGTAAAGGAATAGGAATTTAGATCCCCAACTATGCTGATGCAAAACTCTTCTTCAATCTGTGGCGCGACGAAAAACATATCTCAGCCAATGTAAATTAAGGTTAGCTTGAAATAATCAAAAATGTTTCCATCTCTTCGTCTTCTCCTGAACGAAACTTACTCCATTCTCGCACACGTAGATATCCACATGTACTTTGAAAATGCTTATGCGCTTCTTATAGGGACAGGTGCTAATGATAATGGCGATGTTGACCCTGAATATGAAAGCTTTATAGAGGATGCTAAATGGCTTAAAGATATATTAACAGATGAATCGCGTTGTGCTTATCCTCCCGGCAATGTGCATCTCATTTTGGGTAGGGAAGCAACAAGGAAAAATATAATTCTTGGATTAGAGAGACTGGCTTCAACGTCAAATGAGGATTCGACGGTCCTAGTATTATTTTCGGGGCATGGGTTCCGGAAAGGTTCCAATCAAACTTATTTAGTTCCCACTGGAATGCGCTCCAATGACAATCCCGAACAGTGTGCGATTTCTGGTGATGTATTCTATAATCTCATTAAATCCATACCAAGTAAAAAAATATTACTTCTACTGAATTGCTGCTATGCCGGTGGAGTTATTCCTAATTTGCTACGATCTGAAGGTGAACTAGCTCTTGGTAATACACCACTTACTGAAGGGCAAATTGCCCAGCTCAGGGATGGTAAGGGCTTTGCTGTTTTGTCGTCCTCGCATCCAAATGAAATAACTAAAACGGGTAGACCCGGCGGAGAGCATGGCTCTCTATCGTCAAAATCATACAGTGTTTTTGTGATGGGTGTCATTGCGGCCTTATCTGGATGGAATCAGAAGTCTGACGAGAACTGTGTCCGTGTCTTGGATCTGATTACTGCATGCAAAGAATATGTGAAGGAAAAATCGAAGGGAAAGCAGAACCCTTATGCGGATTTCCATCACCTCGATAATTTTCCTGTTTCTTACTTCAGTGATTACAAAGAAAAACGCAAGAGAACAAGGTGGTTCCTTGGTATGGACAGAGACTTCATTATCGATAGTGATAGTGATAGTGATAACAGTGAAGAAGAGGATATGCCTATGACCACCTCGCATGTTTCTCAGGTGGCTAGAACCAGAAACGCCCATGCGACAAATGGCGGCGTTGTCATATCTGGAAACTTTAATATGAATAACGGAAGAGTCCACTTCGGACGATAAATCTCACATCAAATTAATTTGTTAGTTAACCAGCATCAGAAAAAGGGTTCGGGTCGGAGGTCGAACATATAAGTAAGAATATGGAGAAATATATAATATATAATTCAGTTTTCTATGAATAAACCTATTGACCTGTCCACTTTGGTTTCTTGGTCATTTTTGGACAATCTATGCTCACATTTATCTCTAAAAATGGATCAATGCAATGAGAGCTGAAGAGTATTCCATTATAAGCTCATACCTTGCGTTGTTAAATCTGACCTCTCTAAACTAGTTCAAGATTATGTAAAGAGCGATCGAGTTGCGCAACATAAACTACTCACATATTGGTGCTATGTCATTGCATAAACCGTTTGGATGGGTTTATGTTAACAAAATGCACAAGGTATTCAATCTCCTCTTCCTCCGAAAATGTCCAGACCATCAAGACTACTTAACTTTTACACTTAGCCATTGCGGAAAACTGTTCTATATAGTATGTTCATGCAGAATATCTAGATTTATAGACCGACTATTTGCCCTAGATCAGCTTGTCCTCCATATATTTTCCCGTGATTTTCATGAGCTAAAACTTGTTATTATTAATTGTATTCTGTATTTTGATGAAGTGCAGGATAACTATATGCCTATCTCTTTCAGCTAATAACTCAAATTGATTGAGAAGGGGCTGCTCTTGGCTGGGTAGCTTTTAGACAAACGAAACAAGGGAAAAACAAAATGTGGGAGGTTCAAAAACTTTATTGAGTGGTCGTTTACGCGGGCTCACTCTCATCGTCGTTCGATAAGGCTGCACCCGGTGAACCTTATTAAATGCTGCGCCCCATTCACCTGAATGCCCCATTTTTAGCCTCCAACAGATGACGCAACCATTAAAGCAGTTGAAATGGCCAACCAGATTGGTTATTAGCCCCATCAGTTATTTTTTTTTTTGCGCAGGGGTGGCTTTTTGAAATCTTTCGCCCTTTTATCCTTTTTCTTTTTTGTTCTTTGTCTCTTTCCTCAAGCCTCTCGTCTCTCGCCGCAGCTTTACCTTTTCCTCTGTTACTGTCTTTTTTTTCATATATCCTCGTTAACGCGACACCACCGACTTTCGCATTAACGTCTAGTATATACTTGAGCGTTTTTACTCAATATCCGCACCCATTAGCATACTTTGCTTGCTTTTGCATTATTCTCGACCGGGTCTTGCCCCCCTCTTAACGTCTCTGACTCATTACATTTGATCACTCCGCATTATCTTCTAATTAGCACACCATGGAGACCTCGAATGCCAATGAATCAACGAAAGCCACGGAAAACGAAAAATCACTCATGGAGGACGAGGAAGACAAACAAGTATTTGCTAAATCGGATGCTCTAAAAGATAACAAAGGTAGCCTAAATGACAAAGAGAATTCCACTCCACCAGTAACCACCGAAAATGGTGAGAAATCACAGTCCGAGGACAAAGCCAGGGGGACCCATCAGGATCTCACCGAGCAAGCCGCTGCAGCCACTGCCCTCCAGCTTTTGGGTCTAGCAACAAAGTCAGACGAGCACTCTCATGGCGATCGGCCCTCCACTGATGGTGGTCAGCTGTCAGCATCACAAACGCCTGGCCTGGCCGAGCAGAATGGAGCAGAGTCAAACAACGCTGGGAACACATCGGGAACGGGTGATAATGCCAACAATTCTCAAAAACGCTCACACGAGCAGATGGATTCGGATGAACCATCCCAAACTTCAACGGCACCAACGAACCAAGATGAGAGCGTTCTCCAGCTGCATTCCGAGGGTGGCCTCACCTTCACGCGTGAGGAAATTGCAGCTGGTCTTGCTGAACTCTCCGCGCTTCATTCAGCGGATCTGGGAACCTCAACCACCCTTGTTTCTGCTTCGGCTGACGAAAAGATCGAAACAGACCCCGCCACCTCCATCCCCGTTAAGCGACGGAAGCCAACATACGATATGAGTATCATCTCGACCACACCCATTACAGTTACCGGAAGCGATGGGCAGAACATTCAGATGTACCAATGCCTGTATCCCGGATGTGGAAAGCAGTTTGCCAGACTCTATAATTTAAAATCCCATACCCGCACCCATATTGATGACCGCCCATTCACGTGCGGAGTATGTTCACAATCCTTCTCGCGCAATCACGATTTAAAGGTATACCTCTATTTACACACCTAGCCCCAATCCTTCTCTCGTTGCTAAATACCTATTGTACTTTTTTAGCGCCATGTTAAAATACACGCGGGAGATAAACCCTATTTATGCCACGGATGTGGCAAATCCTTCTCTCGGCTCGACGCACTAAAACGTCACCAAGGAAATCAGAAAAACCGGAGCGGCTGTGCAGCGGTAGCTTCGATGCAGTCGATAGAACAGCAACAGCAACAACACCAGGTTCAACCGTCTCATGCGTCTGCGGATCAGCACGGGCTCGATCACTCTCAATCAAATGAGACCCAACCAGAACTAAACCATCACGAACTTACACAAGAACACCACCAGCTATTATTACAACAACTGGAGCAGATTGCCGCTAGTCAAGCGCGGCAACAGCAGCAACAACAGCATGGGCCCGAGCCGGAGCATGCTAACGGGCTTGCTTCGGCAGACCAAGCAAAAGAGCCCGGAACGGGGCCCCACAGTGACGTAGAAATGAAGCAAGATGTGGGGAAAGGGGTGGAGGAGCCAAAGACCATGTTGGCGGATTCTACAATAGATAAGAACAAGGACATGAAATCGGATTCATTACAGGACGTGGAGGCTTAGCACTGGTGATATCTTGGCCGGTGGCCACGCAAGAAAAATGTATACGGAAATAACATAGTAATTCCTTCTGTTTTTCTTTAATATATGTGTATGTTCTTACTATCGTTTTATGATTATATTGCGCGAGTATTTTAAGTCACTTTCCCTTTTTTTTTAATATTTAGTATTTTTATTGAGTTTTTCTTTTTCTCTTTGCCAATTCACTTTTCTTTTCTTTTTCTTCTTTTTCTTTTCTCTTTTCTACTTTTCTTTTTTTTTTTTCCTTTGGTTTTTGAAAAATCACCTTTTTTGACTGTTAGTAAATCATTTCCACATACAACACGTCTTTGAGCATGAAAGAGAAATAGAAATAAATAGAGAATGAATGACCCTCAAAAGATGCTTGACCTCTGCTTCAACAGTCTATCTAACCACAGTTTGCCTCGCTTGACCCGTACTTTTCTGCGTGGCTCCACTCTAACCAGTCTTAAGATGGCCATAAAATAGGCATGGGGCTCGGGGGGTCGTGAGAAGAGGCTGATGGTCCATTTCTTACAGATCTCGGCGACGATGGTTTCTGCGCGTTCCCTATCCACCTTTCTGTTCAAGAGACCGGTAAGCATTCCATGATGTACGTCTCCGGCCCACCACGCCGTGCTTTTCACGCACTCTTCGGCATACTCCTTCTCCGTCCACTGCCCCCGTTCAAATTGGGACCATCCGGGGGAGCACATGCGTTCTAAGCGAAATTCAAGCGTTTTCCACTGAGTCTGAGAGAGTAGCGTCTCCTTCACCTCCTCCACGCTTCGAAAATGCATCGCCACTCCCAGGAAATCCCTCTCGCGGCTCGTCAGTATTCCCTCCTCCACGCACGCATCCACCGCCTCATCCAGTGCACCCGTCATCACCTCGCATGCTCCGCTCTGCGCATCCTCCACAGCCGGAAAGGTGATGAGCAGCTGGCCCATGGGGACGAATTCTTGAGCTCGCAGGTGAAGGAACAAGAGGAGATCGTGGTGGGCTCGTATGGAAAAGGGAAGTCGCTGGAGCCGAGGAGTGTGTGGAGAGAATGCGAGAGGGGAAAGAGGGGGCCCCTTATGGGGGGGGAGCTTGGAGAGTCTATGGAGGCTATCGAACGAGAATCCAAGCTGGATATGGTTGGCTATCAAGGAGAAAACGGGAAAGAGCATTGATTGTTTCGTGGGGGTGCAAATTCTAAGATGAGTGAACCTACCTGGAAAAAGACGCTCGAATACAGGGCGAATGACGACAAAGGGATACACGTTCATCCACGATAAGTTCGATTTATGAGTCCCGTCGCTATGCTTCTCGTGTTGCTCTTCCTCTTGAATCGAGCCGTGAGGATCTTCAATTTCAAGCACGATGTCGCCGGCTCCGTCCACCCCCTCGAGATTCACATGAATTTCGAGCTCTTTCACGTCCTCTTTGTCGTGGTGGAAGGGCACTTTATTTCCAGCAACGGTAGTGTCACCGTTCCCGCATTGAATCTCTGTTTGCGTTTCCTTATCCTTCGGCGGGGTGGCCGGAGGGCTGGGCGGTTTGCTTAGAAAGGTCTTTCTCTTTCTTTTCCATGTTTTCCCCCGGCCTTCTCCCGGTTTGGTGGATTGGAGATGATACAGATATCCCTCCCTGGATCTGCCCCAGCCGTTAGTATACTTGCATCCACTCCTCACTTGAAGCGTAGGATTGACTTACTTGCAAATATGATCGAAATCTGCCTGGGAATCGACGACATGGCTCACCACGAACTCGGGGTCCTTTATCGAGCAAGAGTGGAAGGGAAAATGGGGCCGGTGTGATATTCGATGGCTAATATTTTCTACAATATGGGACATGATAGAATATGAAGAATAATGGAATCCTGTGGGTGTTGAGGAGCAAGGTTAAACATTCCGGTTTAGAGGATAGAAAAGACGACCGGAATTACCAAAGTCGACAATATGAATGGGATTGGTGAGTGGGAGCGCGCATTCTTCGGCTATGCCAGATAGGTGCAAGTGTTTGGTTAAAATGGGGTCCATTAGGTGGAGGGAGAAGAGAGAAGCATACCGGCTCGCCTGGCGGTGGAAAGAGCGTCCATTGGCTTGGAAATTAAGGAGAGGGAGGAAGGATGTCGATAATCAGTTGGGGAAGAAACGGATTTCAAGGCTATGGAGAGGGTTGTGAGAACGAAGCATGGCCCTTGGGATATCGCGGAAACTGGAAAAGAAACCGGTCTTCCTCGCTAACTTCTCGCGGGGGCACGGAGGAGAGTCGGTCAGACGAGCTTATTTATTTTTAATTTTCTCTAAGCGGTCCATCACGCCGATAGACCTCGCCCCATTTGCCACCCGATAAACTCTAATGGAGTACATGTGCTCTAACAACAAAGGAAAAAACATGGCATCGCGTAGAGTTAATTTATCCATGCCCGCGTTCCAATCTCTTCCGTCGGCTTGTTTTGGGACCATTCGATCGTGACCCTTTTTTGCTCTCTCTTAGCCCAGCATCATGCGCCCCAAAACAAAGGGAGGGGCCGCTTTAAAATGATCATGACGCCACCGCTGATTTCCTCTTTGTTCTCCCTCTCCTTCGTCAACAAGCCCATTCCATAGCTAATGGAAGACACCATGCAAGATTCTAATGCCGACGACTCCTCCCCAGAGCCCTCGGACACGCCGAGAGAAGTGCTCTCGCCTATCGTCTGCTCACATTGCGCCCACGCGCAAACGGAGGATGCAACGAAAAGCTTTTTTCGTAACCCTTCTCTTCCCAGCTCTCTATCCAATAGTGAATAGCTTAAATGAATGAATCCTTCTCTCGATAGTCCATCCCAGAACTCTCACCATACTCGCTTTGATGCTGCTTGCGCTTGTCTATGTTGCAATGACGCCTGAAATAGATGATACAACCACCAATGTGAAGTTTGGGATCTTCGCGGCAATAATGGTGTTCATTCTAATTGGAACGCTGCAGTTTCCCGATGGACCATTTATCCGGCCCCATCCTGCGATTTGGCGTGCCGTGCTCTCAATTAGTGTTCTTTACCAGATGACATTAGTATTTTTGTTGTACATGGTCTGTTCAATTTTGACTGGCGATTCGACCTTTTTTTTCTACCCGCTTGCTTATTAGTATGGCGCTTATAGAACAAGAACGATGCCCGGAAGCTCTTTTCCTATATCGATCCTACGCTTGGAGTTGAGCTACCGGAGCGCTCCTACGCCGAGAACTGTAAAATCACGGTGCATAATGTGCTGGCGCAGAGCGACATTTTCGTGCTTGCCCACGCACTCGGATGGTTTGGTAAAGGTAGCTGAACAATCCACTTGCAAAAATTCTCGAATTGTTTGGGTTAGCCCTGTGAATCCTTATAATGTCCAAATCCATATTAATAGCGCTCATCCTGAGAGACGTGTGGTTCTGTTGGATTCTGTCCATTATGTTCGAGGTGTGCGAGTATTCGCTGCAGCACCAATTGCCAAATTTCAAGGAATGCTGGTGGGATCATGTAGGCATTGGCTTTCCGTAATTTGCAAACTCCCAATTCTAACCAGCTGATGCCTCTAACCTGTACAGTGGATCCTCGACGTCCTTGTTTGCAACTGGCTGGGCATCTATCTCGGCATGAAAACCTGCGAATATTTCGAAATGAAGCAGTATTCCTGGCGAGGCTTCCGAGAGATACCCACCATTCGGGGCAAAGTGTCGCGAACCGTACAACAGTTTACCCCGCATTCCTGGACCCGCTTCGAGTGGGGCACCACCAAGAGCTTTAAAAACTATGTTGTGGTCGTGTTCTTGCTTGCCATCTTTCTACAGTGCGAGCTTAACTGCTTCTACCTGAAATATTTGCTATGGATACCCCCCGAGCATCCCCTCAACACGTGGCGGCTTTTCTTTTACTTCTTGGCGGGTGTACCGGGAACGCGAGAATTATACCAATACGTCACGGATAAGTGAGTAGCCATGGCGCTTGTAGGAGGGCTCCCTCCACCTACCTTGTTATTGACAAGATTATTATGATGTCTTTTTCCTTCGGTAGAAATTGTAAACGTATTGGCCCCCAAGCTTGGTTGGTGATGGCGACCATTTGCACCGAGACTCTCATCTGCGTCAAGCTTGGTCAGGGCGAATTCCCGAACCCAACCCCCACTTCAGTGAAATGGTTTTGGGCGGTGCTACTCACGCTGGTGGTGGGGTACGGGCTCCGAGTCCTATCCTTTACAAGCTCAGCAAAACGGAAGGAGAAGAAGCTAGCATGAGCTGCCTAACTGGGAATGAGAAGATACTGTTGGCTCTTCTTATTTTGGTTCCCCCTTAATTCTGTCTTTTTTCTCTAAGTGCATTCTCTTGTAAATAGGTCTTCCTGTCTTATGCATGCTATTCTCCCGTTAACTTTAGCTCTCTTATCTATCATTAAATCTGTTCGTTTTCATGTAATTATCAGAGTTCTCCCCCCCCCTCCCCCCCTCTTCTTCCCTGATTTTATCAATGATACTCATGGTTTTATGTGTAATAGGGTGAATTCTTTTTTAAAAAAATCAAAAAACTTATTTTTCAAGCAGAAGAGGTTACAGGTAGAACGATCAAAGTGTATAGATTTATTATTTACTATCAAAGAAGATCAAAAAGAAAGAGACGTGAATACCTTGGATGATAAAAAGCCCTTCAAGAATAACTCACCTCCTGCATGGCATCCTCGGCCTTGCCCTTGCCCTTGGCCGAGGCTGACCGATCCTTGCGCTCAAGCAAGTTCTTGCGGTCCTTGTCGACCTTGAGCTTGGTGATCACCACCTTGGAGGGGTGGATGCCGATGGGAACGGTCGAACCTAGATGTTAAGAGTTAGCCAATCCAGCGCCGACAAATTCATTCGGGGGGGAGAATAACTAGGTACCATTGACTTTCTCGCGGCTCACGCGCTCAATGTGGATAATCCACTTCTTGCGATAGACCTGCACGACCTTGCCCTCACGACCCTTGTAGGATCCGCGCACAACGAGCACCTCATCATCCTTGCGGATGGGGATGGAGCGAGCCTAAATGAAACCATGTTTAAGCCACGGAGAACATTCAGCAAAAGCGCAGCCAAATCCAACTTACATGGTGCTTCTCGCGGAGCTCCTTGGAGAGAGACGCGCTCATGATCTTGCGGCGGATATTGGAGGGCGCAGAGAAGTGGGCCTTGCGGCTCTTGCGACGAGAAGAGCTAACGTCTAATGGGGAAGGGCAGACGGATGAAGTTAGCATGAGGCCATCAGAATGATCGTATAGTGACAAGAGCAGATCCTAATGGACAGAGATCGAAATAACAACGCTTCTCAAATAAGAGAAAACACATGGTATATGGAATATACAATGCATCTGTTGTTGTTCCTTCTTCCATCCATCCATCCATCCACCCACTACTTTAGTATCATAAAGAGAAAGCATCTTCTTACCCTGGCTGAACTTCATCGCAAATGGAATAGGATAAAGAAAAGAGAAGGAACCTCCTTTCCCCCCTCCTAGGATTACTTTTCTTCCCTACCGTCAAAGAACAAAAATTTGCAACGTCACGATTACGGACAGTCACAGTGGAAAGGGGGGGATTTTTGTAGTGCGAATTGATGCGTCGAGGAGTTCCTCCTCTTTTGACTTTAACACCGTATATCAGTCGAACTAGGTAAGCATGCATCCATCTTTAAAGATGGGTTTGCCATGGTGGCCGATGGACGGATGGATGGATGGTTCGATTTAATGCGCCTCCGCCCTTCGTCCACTTTGCTATGTGACCTTTGTGAATTATTCGAATCGCTTTTAGGATATCCATCATTAACGCGTCCTTTTGTCGAAGTAGATCCAAGATGCGTCACCTCGCTGCTTATATGCTTCTCACCCTCGGCGGTAACGCATCTCCCTCCGCTGAGGACATCAAGTCCATCCTCTCCACTGTCGGCATTGAGGCTGAGGAGGAGCGCCTTAACCAGCTCCTTTCCGAGCTTGCTGGCAAGGACTTGAACGAGGTGAGTGGCATCGCATTTCTTTTTTTTTTATTTTTATTTTGCTTGCACACTGTTGGTTGATTCAGTGGACTAACTGAAGAATTTCCCTATTTATTTATAGCTCATCGCTCAGGGTAAGGAGAAACTCGCCTCGGTTCCCACTGGTGGTGCTGCTGTTGCTTCCTCTGGTGCTGCTGCCTCGGGCGGTGCTGCCGCTGCGGCTGAAGAGAAGAAGGAGGAGAAGAAGGAGGAGGAGGAGGAGGAAGATGAAGACATGGGCTTCGGTCTCTTCGATTAGATTCTTGCTCTTTAAAATACAACCTAATAAACACGTCACTTGTATTTTCCTCTCGAAATGGACAGCACGTCTATTCCACATTAGACCAGGTTTCCCTGCCAACTATCCAGTCATGGATACAGGCTCGGAGCCCTCTCGGTAGAGGGCTGCATTACTTTAGGAGCTCTTCCACTTTTCTCGCTCAAACTTTTTCACTTATTACGCAACTTTTACATAATATTCGAAAACCTTAACGGCCTATAGAGAGGGGATCCTAGCAAAGATGCCCATCACATAAACTTGCATTGGAAGCAAAAGGCGGTGCTGATACATAATGAAGCAGAATCACGACATATAGTGAAGAAAGAAGGCGATGCTGGTCATCCGGCGGTTGCTAGGGTGGCCACATTAAGCCCGAGGTCTCGTGTTTTATGATTCGATGATGTCTCGTAGCATTCCCAGCCTTTTGTGGTAAGATTAGAAATGGTACCCATTAAAATTTAATTGCGCGCACAAGCACAGGAAAAAATGCCTGCCAGTTCGTGAAGTAGGGGAAACGGGAGAAAATCGCATATTCGTGTTTCTTTTCGCTTGTTTTGATTTCTCTCTGTGAGAGCAAGCTTCTTCACTTTCATTCATCCCACTTTCACTTCACTCCTCACTCTCGGCGTCCGCTTTCACTTTCCGTTCCCTCTCCACCTCCCCCCTCCTGTCTCCTAAGGGAACAGCACAAGCAAGCATGGCCTCACGTATCTTTCAGCATTTCCATCGCCAATCCTGGGATTCACGCCGTTCCCTAGCATCCCTGGCTCTCTCTGCACTCCTCCTTCTGTATATCACTTCACTCGCCTCCGCAGCACCCGCTCGAACAATAAAGGTAGGCTTGTTTTCTGTCGGGCTCAGGAAGATTGAGCGACAATTAATGTTTTGGATTGATAATGGGTTTCTAGTTCCCACAAGTGTCCTTCTACAAAATTGAAAACCACAGCATCACGGCCAGCCAACAGAGCGCACCACCTCACTTTTGCGACTGCGATTCCCCCACCTGCCGGAGTGCACCTCCTGCCGTCACCGTCCACACCGGAGATACTGTCACACTCTACTTTGAAATGTCTCCTGGACTTGGCGACTGCGACATTTGGCTTGAGGATCCGGGTGCTCGCCCACCTCATCATCGTGTGTTGCAGGAATGGTGGCACGGAGACTGCACCTTTGCGAACGCAACCACCACGGGAACTACCCCGCTAATTATACCTGCGCGCAAGTGCGAGCAGTGCTTACTGCGGTTCCAGTGGGAGTTGAAGGCGGATAACAGTAGGAAGACGATACTGGAGCGTTGCTCGAATGTAAGAATTATTTAAGCACGAAAAGTATGAAGGTTCCTTTCCATCGGTGACACGCCCCCTCTTGCCCCTTCGTTTTCTCATTCACTTTAATTTTTTTTTCCCCTCTGTTCATAATTTCGCATCTACACTTGTGCAAAGACGCTTCGCTTCATTCCTTTACCCCCTCCTTGATATCGATGTACTTCTAGTGTTCTCCCGTTCCTCACTGCAATGTGCAGGCTCACATTTGTGCACTATTCTCTATTGCTATTGTTTTTTTTTGCTATTGATACTGTTTTTAGCACTTTGGCGCATCTAATGTTAATATATCCTATGATCGCTATTGCACAGGCGGTTGGGCCTGAATCATAGAGTGCATTACACCAGGGAAGCAAATTGGAGGTCCCCCTCCAATGCATGTAGGACGTGCGTTCGTGACCGCACAAGCTAGGCCTGGTTGTGGCTCGACGGGGGCTGCCACAGAGTTCAATGCAATATAGTTTGTGCTCTGTGTCTCGAAACCCCAGACAAGCCTTGTCGAGGTTGGTAGCGCGAGACCTCCACCTTGGCGACAGCAGAGCGAGGGACTTCGAAAAAAGGAGGAAATTTAATATATCGTGGAAATTGGATGGCTCTTTCGGCCATTTCCTTATTCACTGGAAAACGCCATAATGACATATTAAGCGTGCAATTTTTCGATCCCATGCACTCGCTCGGCCAATAGCAGAGCGATCGAGGATTCCACCCTCCTTGGTGTCTCCTTGTCCCCGCCCGTTCGCAATGAGGATGTTTGCATCGTTCATAGTAAATATTAATTCCTCTCTTTGATGTATATATAATTAAACCGCGACTTTCTAGTACTCTCCTCAGTAATGAAAGCATGATCTATTTATCCCTAATATTTCCTTTACTCTTCATCTCCCCGCCACACCTCACGGTAGCCGACACCAACATCGACCGACATCCCTTCTCATCTCCAAAGGTAGCTTGAACTCTTCGCATCGTCACCGTATATCTCTTCTCCCAGGGGGCTAACTATAGACACTCTCCCCATCGCTAGTCATCCCAACTGCTGCTGAGCACTGGCCATAATGTGTCACGAGAATTTTGCCGCATGGACCAGGTCGGACCCCTGACACTTGGTATTGTATTTTGGCTAAGGAGGGAGTCTCTTTGGAAAAAGCAGCCATTCACGCATTTATACGCTTACAGATCCTTCTTACCTCTATACCTTGGACTCACTCTATAAAAATCCAGTGTGCCTCATACGATCAAGCGCGTTAGATACCCAACCCTTCCTCGGACGCCGAGCTTCTTCGTACTTTTTCCAAAATCTTCAAAGGTAACTCCTTGCCCTCTCCTTTCCCCTCGAATCGATGGCTAAGCCAATCCACCCTTTAGAGAGCCGAGATCATTAGGAGAGAAGCTGGCGTTTAGCTCCAGAAGAGTTGCTGTCGCCAAGCCGTCCACCATCCGGAGCGATGCCACGCTTTCTTGTATCCACTTTGGTTTTGTTGTGTTTTTAGGCGCCGCTGTATTCTTTTTCCAATAATAATAACTTAGAAGTTTCCTGTGCCTTTTTGGAGAGGACGTGGCCAAAAATATATCATCCCCAATGTCTTGATGCAGGTCTGAATTTTCAGCCACCACTCCAGGAAAGACTATTCATCTTGGGATAGGGGCTGACTCCCACCGAGATCAAACCCAACTTTCTAAATTAGACTCCATGACACTACGACTCAAGAACACATTCCACAAACTCAACCCTCTGCACAGTGACACTCGGAATCTGCAGATACTTTTGCAGGATGAGAAGGATTTCCTGGCCACCCTCAATAACGCTGCATTTCTCCGCCGCAGTTCTGCAAAACACATTGCAACATGGGGGAAGGATGAGGGCGAGGACATGGCTGATGTGACGGCCAAAATGGGCGAGGTAAGCATCCAGATTCTCACGTCGTTAAGTAGTGATGGGCGCTGAATGGATGGAATTGTGGCTTTTAGCTCATGCTGAAGATGGCCGACATCCAAGAGGCCTATGCCAAAAAATACGAGGTGTACCGGACCACCCTCAAGAATGTGCGGATCCAGGAGAACTCGATGCACGATTTACGCGAGCGACACAAATCCCTGATCAGCAAGATCAATGTGCTCAAGAAAAAGGCGCAGAATCAACCGCAGCCACGCCTGCCCGAACTGGAGGCGGAATTGCAGACGGTTGAACAGGAGCTCCTCGTCAAGGAGACGGAGCTTTCCGATTTCAAGCGGTACGCCCTGAAGGAGGCGGCCTATCTGTTCCACGGGGCGGCCCTCGAGTTTGCCCAAAAGACGGCCATCGTCGCAGAGTACGGGAAATACGTCGCCGACGTGTTGAACACAACCCCCACGATACCGGGGCAACCTCGCCCGAGATACGAATGTAAGTGATCCAGCTGAATGCTCGGCTCGCCTCTTTCCTCTCTTTCTTAAGCTGTGCTTCTATGGGTTAGACACGGAAAGAACCACGCAAGTGGTGGCTAGCTGCACCTCCGCCTTGGACAACTGGTTCCCGCCTGCAGCCGATGTGGGCTTCAACCCGTCCTCCTCCTCCAACCTCTCTCAGCCCCCTAGGTCGCCGTTGCATCTCGATCAGCAATTTGGGAGCAAGCTCAAAGTCGCCAACGATGGCTCCGCTCCTAGCCAAGAATATGCTGAACCTGATGGGCAGTATGAGTACGATCACGCGACGAGTGAAATAAAGACAGGAGAATCCTCCTCTCCCCCTTACATAGCCGATCCGTCCTCCTCAACCACCTACGGGTGGTATTCACCCACTCAGCCAACCGCAGGCGAGCCGGCAGCGGCTCAAAGCGAATACCAAGAGGCCTCGTCCTACTATCCTGCATCGCACGGATACGATCAAGCTGTATATACGCAATCCCCAGTTCCATCCGCCCCAGATCTCCCACCCTATTCATCCTACGGCCCCACACCTAAGGCCCAGCCAAGCCGTCGCCCGTATGACCCTAGCATCGGGCCAGCTGGCATTCGCGTTCCGCTCACAGCCGAGGAAGAAAAGCAGCTACTGGCGCAGCAGCAGATGGCTTACGGCTCCTATCACGAGCCACCTCAGGGATACACTTCTGCGTCACCGCCGCCTCCGCCTCCGCCACCTCCTCTCCCGCCAGGCACTTCATCGCCAGCAACATCCTCTCAGTCGGGGCAGCCCACCCTTCCTCCGAAAATCCCTATGGAGGCCAACCCTGATCATCAGAACCAGGCGACGCCCCCGCCATGATTGATGTATATTGTTTTTTAATTATACATACATATATATGTTTATATTTCTATTTATATTTAAGCGGCTAATGTAAAGAGGAAACCACCCGTTCTCCTAGTTGCAAAACCAACTCTCCCCTTTCTCCCCCCACCAGTTTATTGTTTGCCTGGAGGAGTTGGCCCAAACCTCACGTCTACACCTGTGTCTGTTGGATCCAAAGCTTTTCCCTGAAGATCCTGGAATCCCATTTAAAATTCGAAAAAAAATTAAGATTTACAGTGGATCGTGGACCTCTTGTTTGATGGGAAGCAAGATGCGAGAGAAAATAAAACAATAAAATATGTATTTTGCGTCATCATACAGGCCAATTTCGAGCATTATTTAAAGTTATTCTTCATCTCTCGTAGTTTTGCCATCACCGCAACCGCGTCGGTCTCTCCGGTCGCGGCCTGCACCTTTTGCTCCTTCACACGCATAAACGGGTTGGTGGCCTTCTCGTGGGCAAGGGTGCCAGGCACGGTGCACGATGCATTTTCCGCCTTTTTCACGGCCTCCTGGATCGCTTGGTTGTCTGGCTCAACGCTCAACGCAAACTTGAGATTGCTCTTGGTGTATTCATGCCCACAGTACACCTTGGTGTCATCGGGGAGCGATGCGAGCACCTCATTGAGGGACCGCTGCATTTGTTCGGCAGTGCCCTCGAAGAATCGTCCACAGCCACCCAAAAACAGGGTATCGCCTGTGAACACGGCGCGCTGCTCCCCATCTTCGAGGAAGAAGCTCACGCTTCCCTTCGTGTGGCAAGGAGTGTGCAGAGACTTCACCTTGATTTCGCCAATATTGAAGGTTTCATCGTGCTTACATGCGTTGGTTAGCCCGGGAATGCGATCGTCTCCTCCCCAGACCTTGATTCCGGGATAAAGAGCGAGAAATTCCTCGTTACCGCCAGAATGGTCCCAGTGGTGGTGGGTTGTGATAACGCTACCATGGAAAAAGTGTAAGAATAAAAAAGGGACATTATGGAGACAAAATAGGAAAGGTAGCCCTTACCCAACGACGGTGCATTTCGCCTTCTCGATCACCGGGACAATTTTCTTCGGCTCGACCGGATCAACCACAGCGGCTGCCGAGAATTGGGGGAAAAGAAGCATCAATAGGATTCGCGTTCAGGCCACGTAATCCGTAGTCATTCTTACCCTGGCCAGTCTTTTCATCCACCACAAGGTATGCGTAGTTGTCGTCCAAACACGGAACAGGTGTAATTTTCATTGTCGCGAGAAGTTGAAGAATGTCAGAGCGAATTCGGCGTGAGAAAGGCCCAAAAAGTTTGGAAGTGAGCAAGCCTAGAAGGGAGGATATATAATCGAGGGCGTGGCTTCTGAAATCAATTCTGAAGTCAGCGGGAAGTCATTAAATTGCTTACGGCTCGTCAATGTGACGTCATCCTATATGGATACGAGACGTGCTGCTGGCCATGCCCATTAGAGATTATTTTTTCCCCCTTAGTAATTTACATTTTGGATCCGCTTTCGCGATCTGAGCTATTTGGTATTGGGTACTGTAACCGTGTAAGTTGGATAGGACGCGACGGCTAGGCAGCTTAGAGGATTGCTGCGATGCGTGACTTTGACGGCCTAATTTTAACCTTCTTCACTCACTTGAACAGAGCATAGAACATCATCCAATAGAGGGAAGAACACATCAATAAATAAAACTGGATATCGGAACGAGCTCTATTTACTCCTCCATCTTGGAGGCCAAGGTCGTCATTCTAGGGAGTCAAGGTAAATTGTGGCCATGTCTATGACTGTATGTGTGGGGGAGAGGAGGAGGCTTAACCAACGGGGCTTGAGCAATTAGGTGTGGGCAAAACATCGCTAGCGGTGCGATATGTGCAGAAGACCTTCTCCCCAAACTGCTCTTCGACCATCGGTGCATCGTTCATGACTAAAAAGCTGTGAGTTTCTAGAGGTCTAGAATGTGTTCTGCTGCTGGACATCCTAACATATGAATTGATGGAAACTCAGGGTTGTGGACAATTGCCGCGTCCGACTGCAGATATGGGATACAGTAAGTTTCGCGGTTTACCTATCATGAAATTCCTACGCTGACAGATTGCTAACCGATCCAATTTACAGGCAGGACAGGTAGTAATTCTCTTTGTTTGCAGAGTGTAACATTGAGTGGTCTAATAAGGAGTATATTGTTTGCTTCTCCCGTCTCTCCTTCAGGAACGATTTCGGTCGATGGTAAAGTACTCTGTGCCTACAATCGCCTCTTTCTTTTTGTTTATTGTGTTCCATCTTCATGCTCTTTTTTTTCTGTAGGCACCAATGTACTATAGAGGGGTGGGTATTGCGAACTTGCACGAGTGGAACACCATGGTTTTAATTCTTACCCCCATTCTCCGCGACCTGATTAGGCTCATGCTGCGATTTTAGTATATGATATCACGTCGGAGGAGAGCTTTGCTGATATGTCAACATGGACGGAAGGTTCCCCTTCTTTTTGATCTCTGCTCCATTTCGATCTGCGAACTAACCTACCCTCTCTATGCACTTTAGAGTTGCGAAAAAATATGACGGATGATTTAAGTAAGCACACAAACTCGTGTTTCCTCTCGTTTCTCCATCATTAAGCCCATTTTGTGTTCTGCCTTTCGGTTTGGACAGTCATCCATGTGGTTGGCAACAAGCGCGATCTCGCGACCACACGGCGTGCAGTACCACTGGCGCGGGCCCAGGAATATGTATCTAGAGTGCTGGGGTCGGAGTATGCTGTGCATGAAGTCTCCGCCAAAGACGATGAAGGTTGGAGCTGATGGCTCGCCCGCTTTTTTGCGAAATGGTCTAATCTTGGTCCTGAATCTCTGTTTTAGGAGTAGAGGAGGTGTTTCTGGAGATCACCCGCGAGTTGGTACAGCGAAAGAACGAGATGGAGCGCGCACGATATTATAACCAACAGAACTCGATCACATTCGATGAGGAACCCCAGGCGCAGAAAAATCAGTGCTGCACATAGTCCCCTCCGCATCTTTTCGTTACTTTTTCTTCCCCTAACCTTATTCCTCCGCCTCCTGCCTTTGTCTTTTTTTTTCCTCTTTACGACTATTATTTGAACCGCTGTAATCGATCACACGCTCTGCCTCTTTTCCTTTTCATTGTTCTTTTTTTTTATTATTTTATTATTATTTCCCGCAACAACAGCAATAACATAAACAACAAATGACATGTTCTTATTCCTTTTTTTTCCTTTATATTTAGTGGTATTTTTTTTTCTAGGAAGAGTTTCTTATATTTTTCTTTTTCTTAGATGATCTTTTTTTTTTTTTCCTTCAAAATTGTGAAGCCATGGCTCTTTAATATTATCTATATCTATCTATCTTCTCTTTTTCATTGTCCTTTTTCTCTTTCACTTTCTTTTCCTCTGCCAAATTGAATTTGTCTCGGAGGGAGGGAGAAGATAGTTGAAATACGAAAAGTTTATTAAGAAAAAAGGGCGTCTATATGGTACTATTTACAAAGGAGGGCAATTGACAGGAAATAAGGCCGGAAATCCCTATTTCTGGCCATCAATCTCTTTCCAGATACTTTCAATACGCTTCCGCCGCTCTGCTGCATCCTGTTTATTCTTTTGACGTTTTCTCACATGCTAGATATTTGTTGAGATGGTAATGAGCGATTTCCCGGAAAAATTGGGGTCAACAAGACAATCTCAACCACTTACCTCCTCGGAAAGGCACTTGTTTAGATCGGCTTTGATGCTGTTGCAGCGGCCCAGAAAGGTATTCCAGAAAGAGGCGCGATGGCATTCCTCGAGGGCGGCAATCACATCCTGGCATTGGGGATGCTCGTGGTAGGCAAGTTGTGGGTGCATGCTAGGCGAGTGGGAGACGGGATTGTTTTTGTCAAAGAGAAACCGACTTGGCCTGTGACGTGATCGAGGCTTTGAATATGAGTGGTGAATAAAATCTTAATTTGAAAATCCCACTCCTTCCCCTTTCTCCCCTCCGCCTTAAAAATCACTTGAGCATTCCATCGCAAAAACCGCTCCCTCCTCCTTTGTTGGAGTCGTTCTTCTCATGACTATTTTCCCTATCTAGCTTTGCACTTGCGCCGGTTCACACAAGCACATTGAGTATTTTTTTCGACATGCCAGACCGCCACTCCACCTCTGCCAGGCACGACACGGCCCCACGACTGGGGTCGAAATGCACGACAAAAGGGGCGCCTCCCGGCCCAAATGCCATTTTCCCCACGCCTTCCATGCATGACCCTGGCGACAGGGACAGTCGGTCCCGCCGCGTATCGCCCGTCACTCGCAAACGTTCTCGCAGTGGCTCCCGAGACGGAGCAAGGGGCCGCGTTGGGCGGGACAGAGATAGGCGCACTTCCATAGAGGATAGAGAGCGGCGCCGTCGATCGCTGTCGACGGCGCGAGGTGAAGGAAGGAGGTCACCGGTCTATTCTTCCGAGACATTGCGGTCGAGAGTAGGCGAGCGCGAGGAGGAGGAGAGAAAGAGGGGCGAGGAGGCCACACGCGGAAGCGATAGGGGTCGGCATTCGGCCGACCACAAAAGGCACTCAGACCAAGATGGCCACCGGGAGAGGCGCAGATCGATTCCGCATCCTTGGCAGGAGTGCCTCTCCAGCCGGGGCGAGATCTACTTTTACAATCCCGAGACCGGGGAGAGCCGGTGGAACATCCCAAACGAGCCATCGCATCCGCGACGGCGGAGAAGTGAGACCGGGGACTCCACCTTGGACCAAGATCACGCCAAGCGACGGCGCGTCACGGCAGACGCGCTGAGCGGGAGCGATAGGAGGGCGGTCGCGGACAAGGAGGTGCTCCGGGCCAAACTGAAGCTGCCCACGGGGCCCCGAGGTGTGTCCCAGCAAGAGGAGCCAAGGTTCGCCCGGCGAGGCTCCACTACGTGGGATGAGGAGAGGCCGGAGCGCAGCGTGGAATCGCAGGAGCAGAGGTCAAGGGGACGAGATCTGGATGGGCCATCGGATCGCAACCGCTCTGCCGAGCACGGCACTCATCCACCCTTACCGGGCGGGGGTCCTTGTTCGGGCGTGCGGAGCCCAATGAGCCCGTTTTTTCTCCCTGCTCCCCCGTCTCCTCTCTCGGACCGAGAGCGTATCTGGCGCCAGGTCCGCGCCACCTGGCCCTTCCTCTCTCCGCGCACCGTGGGGACTGAGCTCTATGCCCGCCTCCGTGAGGTGGTTTGCCAGGGGGAGCTGGAATTTGGCATCCGGTGGCAGCGGCGGTATTTGATGCCCATGGGCGTGGCCATGAAGTAGGTATCGGCACACAAACATCCCCCACACGATGGCCCCCACTGTACTAATGACCTTGTAACCATACTCTAATCCATTTTTTCTTCCTTTCCTTTTTTTGAGGTTTTTTTATTTGGAAGGATTCTTTTTTTTTTACTTTTCCGATAACTTGCATGATCTATTTCGATTGTACCCCGCTTCCCCTCCCTCTTTCCATCATGAGAGAGAGAGGAGCGGACGTGTATTTGCCAATGGGTTTAGGAGAGGAGATGGGTCCTCTTTTTCTCCACCAAAATAATCACCGTCCTCATTTGCACATAGTTGAATAGAGCCATCCTCCGTAGTATTATTAGAGGATTAATAAAAGCTTCAAACAAGGACGAGCCAAGATGGCGAAAGGACTTTGCTACGGATGAACAACTAAACGAAACGAAAAAAGAATGGATATATAAACATGGGGTGACTGCAGTCGAATGGGGAGTACGTAGAATTAGCGAGCTGAAAGGATAAAGCTAGACATTATCGGGGATGGGGTAGATTCTAGATAGATGTTATAGAGTATATACACAGGGAGCAGGTGGAGAAGGGGAGGGAGGGAGGGAGGAAGGGCCCCTTGGGGTGGTTAACGTTGATGCAGCTGGGTTGGGGTTGGGTGGAGGGGCGGCGGGTAGGGGCTCAGGGCCGGGAGGGAAGGCATGCCGGGGGTCGACGGCAACGAGGAGGCACTCAGAGCATGGGAGACCTGTCTGCGCTGGAGGGGCGAGAATGGCGACTGGACGGGGGAGTGAGAGGCGGGGGTTCCGGGGAGTGAGATGCTTAAGGAGGCGGGGGTGAGCTGCACGCGGGATTGGGGGAGAGGAGGATGGCCCCTCAGCTTGAGCGGCTGCGGCGCGAGAGAGGCGAGCCGAATGTCTTCCGCCGAGAGGGAGGAGGGGGTTGGGGGGAGCGAGCTCATCGAGGGGAAGCGGGGAGATCCGGGCGTGCTTCTTGTCTGCGGCGGCCCGCCAGGACCCAGTCGCGGGGAGCTGGGCATGGAGAGGGAGCCGGTGGCATGCGGGGAGGAGAAGGCGTGCATGGGGGGGTGGGGAGGGTGCTGTGGATGCTGCTGCGGGTGCGGATGGGGCTGCAGTTGCGGTGAGTGGCCATGGGTGGGCCCCACGACGGGTCGCGCCAGCTCCGAGCGCAGCAGCTTGTTCTCTCGCTGCAGGTCCCGGATGTAGTCGACGGCCAAGCGCAGCACCGCGCCCTTGTTGGGGCGCTGCTTCTGATCGCGGCCCTTGGGGGTCACGAGCTCGCAGATCTCCCAGATGGTGTTGTTGATGTTGTCTCGTCTTCGCCGCTCGACCACGTTGTGGTTCTCTCGCCTCCGGATCAAGCGCTCGATCGCCGTCTTGGTGTCGACGTTGTTGCGGTTCAGGATGTTGACCCCGTTGACCTTGTAGGTGGGCTGCTTGCCCTTGGCCCGCCGCTTCACCAAGCCTCCGTTCTGGGGCGAGAGATCGCGGGCGAAGTTGAGGAAGAGGGGCTGGGCCCCGGCATCCACTCCGCCTGGGCCCGAGCCGGACTGGTGGCCGTGGGCCAGCTCCTCCTCTTCGGAGAGGAACTCGTCGTCGTCGTCGTCCAAGTCGACCGACGACGCCCGCGAAGACGCAGCCGACGCACACATAAACGTCAGGGGGTATACTTCTCTAGCGGCGGGGGTATCGTTTTGGGGAGGGGATGGCTGGAAATGAGCAATGGGGGAGGGGCTCATGCTTTTTTGTCCGCAATGCTCGGCCTTGGAGAATGATTCTGGTTTTGAGAATGTGAGAAGGTGAGAGAAGAGAGAGGGAGGAGAAGGAAGAACGGGGTGCGAGAGAAAGTGAAACACAAATAAAAAAAAGAGAAAGTAAAGGATTAGCCGGTCACTTGCGAATAGACGACAGCGCTGGGGTTGTACGGAGCATCAATGTTGGCTCGAAGGGGACTCCTTTTTAATGTGTTTTCATGTGTTCCCATGCCGTAAAGAGGTGCTTTTTATGTCTGCGGTTTTTGATCACCGATGCCTATTTTCAAACCAATGTAACCTCCTTCCGAAGGCCGATCCGAGTAAACCAATAAGATTGCATCTGGATGCATGTGCACTGACCGCTCTGGTCCTGCCTGTAGGACTCGATTGGAGATGTTCGACGCCTCTCCTCCAAGATCTTGGAGGCTCTTATCCGCGCATGACCTCATCGCCACGGGGCCGAGGAGGCGCGCGTGCCGGCCACTCTTCGCCCGCAGGGTGGCTGCGAGCGCCTGCGTTTGAACCGGCCACGACGTTTCCCATTACTCACCCGAAATCGCCAGCTTTTCAATTTAGTCATGACCCTCTCGGTGCTCCACAGCCTGAGAAAAAAATGCGCCGTGACGGACTTGGTCAAGGAGGGGGGGACATACCTTAACAAGCAACTCCGAGCAACCCCCCCTAATCTGCTCTGAACCCGGTGAAAATTTGGGAAGTTGGGGAAGGCAGGGTTCCACAGAGGGAATCAAGGCCCTTTGCGTCCTTTCCGAAGGGCCTCTCCTTGCCGGCTCTTTCCCCCCTCTGCCTGCTAAGAGTTTTTCCTTGCCACTCGCCTTAGGGCTGAGCGTCAAATCAGCTTCAAGGCCCCCCCCCTCCCTCTCGCCCGCTTCTTATAGAAGCCTTCCGTCATTTCCGTGCCCTATTTGATCCTTTGCGGAGTACAACCTTAAATTGCCGCTCTCCGGTTTCGTACCGCGCTGCCTAAGTGCGTGCTTTCTCATACAGACGAGCACGCACGCAGTCACAAGCGCTGGCTCCGCTGCCACGCCTTTGCCGGCAGGTTTCCCCTCCTCGGCCTGCTTGTGAGCGCGGCTCCAATGACGGCGGGCGGGGTCCTTGGGCGGATTGCACATAGTCTCCACGTCAAGCTGGTGAGTCTCTCCAGTGCCGCGCAGCTATTGGGAGGCCGAAGAGAGCGGCTACGATCCGCTCATGCCCCCGCTATAGGCTGTGCGGGGGATGGCGTGGTTTCAACTCCTCCCCTCGCTCTTTCTCTCTCTCTCCCCTCTCCATGTGCACGCGTAACGAAAATCAAGCCATGCGTCCCCCTAAGCGAGAGATTTCACACCCGGTGGCTTATGCTTCCCTTTCTTCAACAACAAATAAGCCTCATTGGGGGGGGGGAGTGAAATCGAGAACGCTCCACGCAACCCAAGATCGGCTTTCGCGTCTCTGCACTCCAAGATTCAGCCTGATGAACAATGGTCTCCAAGGGCGATCTAAGCGTGTCCAACATGCCGGAGACTGCTATGGTGTACGCGTTTTGCATCACTTTCTCGCCGGTGGTTAGCATCCCCGAGATAAATCCCGAGGTAAACCTCACATGGCTAAGCTAAAGAATGCCCCTCCAAAATGATCGCGGAGGGTTCCAAGATCCAGCTCGAGATGGAGTCGCTCACCATGGCCTCTTTGCCTTGTTAGGATCTTGAGCAGGCGCTGGAGGATTCCGCCAAAAGCGAGCTGCTCGAATCGCTCCATTGCAGCTTCCTCTCATCGTGTCTTAACCGCAAGAAGCCAATCAGGTAAGCACGGCCGCTTTCTCTCTGCATTGGATGCTTCCCCACATGCCCCTCATGCTCTCCTCTCATTCCCATCCTAGCCGCGAGAATTGGCAAAAGGTACTGAAGGAGACGATCGAGAATAAATTGAAATCAAACGAGAGCGACATCGACAACTACATGAAAGAGGTGAGCGATTACTACGATCTATCTCCAACCCAAAAGGTAAGCTTTTCTGGTCGGGTTTCGACGGCGCGGGCCGCCATCATCCCTCCTCTCACCTCTCCACTCGCCCATTCAGGTTGCCATTCTCAAGTCCCTGGTCGACTGGCAGCTCCAGGACTGCTCTCGGATCCGCGACTACATCGAACGCACCTTCAAGAGCGTGCGGAGGACCGAGAATCCCCTCATCATGAAACCCTACGGAACCGACACCAAAAAGAGGATCTACTGGCACTTTGGGGGTGGGTAGAGTGCTCGTCGGGCACGTGGGTTTGGTGGCCGGAGAGTTGTTCTAACCACACTATTTTTTTTTCTTCCAACCCTTGCAGCCGTCTCCACCCGCCTCTACCGAGAGACAAAAACCGCCGGGAAAAAGACGACGAAGACGTGGGATGTCGTGACCACCACACTAGACGACCTGCGCGCCTTTTGCGATGAGCTCGGTGCTTCCTCGTCGCGGCCGGAAAAACAGCTGCTGCAGCGTATTCAAAACGAACTTATACCCATGGTGGAAAAAAGAATGGCGGTATGTCCACGGTTTTTGTGGGTGTTTTTTCCTCTAGCATCTCACTCACTCTCTGGGGGACGGGGGGGTCTTCCTTTTTTCTTCGCCTTTTGCAGGAGGAGGAGCGCCGTCAGCGGAATCTCCAGCGGCTTGCGCTCATTCATCGCAATTTCGAGCCCCCAGAAACGCGCCTACGGCAGCGCAAGCGTGTCAACTATAACCTTGACTCGCTGGAGAACGAGGTGTTCGAGGGCGCCATGGCGTCCTATGAGCAGCAGAGGCCGCCCGCAAGCATTGGGGAACGGTCGAGCCGGAGGCAGCGCAGGGAAGCGCCCGAGATGTTTGTGTACGAGCCATTGGAGCCGTCGGAGCTCCTCGAGGCTGAGAACGGGGAGAGCGACCACATCGAGGTGGACATCGTGGACGAAGGCCTCCTGGCCGGGCCTGAGCCGGGCGGTGAGGTGGAGGCGACTCCCGACAGCGTAGGGGGGGCGGAGGGGTGGGACGAGGGCGAGAGCGAGGAGAATGCATCGGGCTCTGCCTATGATCCACTGGAGGTCGAGGAGGAGGCCGAGGATGCCGAGGATGAAGAGTACTTGGATGGGGGAGGAGGAGGAGGAGGAGGGGGAGGGAGAGAATGGGCGCCCTCAAAAACGCTGGCGGACCGACGATGGTTAATATAATGATAGAGAATGTTTATTTTAGTGCTAGGGATGGCCTCTTCATGTATAGTTGATTTTTTTAACCGAATTTTGGCTTTTTGTTCTTGGTTTGTTTTTGTCTCATCGCTTGCGCACGGACACTTTGCCATCCGCTTAGGATACGAAAGTCGGACTCTTTTTTTTTCATGTGTCTTTTTCCCTTCTCATTCTCTTCCTTGTACAATAAATGTAGTTTCATGCGGACAAGGTCCAGGGGAGGGGAAGAGGGAGGGGATCACACGGATACAATCCCGGCTAAGCCCACCCGAATCTTTTTTAAGGTAACCATGGCTGAATCCGACGATGCACCCGTCGGCCATCACCGGTGGGCCGGGGGGGGGGGGGCGATGAATTGCCCTCCCTCCTTCTTCTCTCTCTCCCCCCCTCCCTTCTATATAAGCACAAGTCTGCGTCCCATCCGAGTGCGTTGTTTGTGTATGGAATGGCTTGATTTTTGGGGTGTACTCACCAGTCCTACATTAAATCATCCAGCCGCCACCACGGCGGAGGAAGCAGTTGGTGAGATGGAATGAATTTGTATTACTTCTCCCCCCTCTCGCTAGAATAATGTATAGAGCCCGAGCTCACACCGGTTTGCGCGCTGTTTTTTCATTGGCATTCTCCAGCGACGATGACACCTGCCTGCCACCGTTCCTTACGTAAGACGGCACTCATCCTATTCAGCGCTCTTCCCCCTTTCGTTAGTGCGACCCGGATTTCTTTTCATCTACAAGGAAGGGAAAAAAAAGAGTTGGGGATCGTCTGATACAACCTAAGCCAACTCGCCAGGTTGGTTCCACGCCAAAGAGTTGTGCCTTGCACGTATATCAACTCAAAATGCGGGCGGACGATCCCTCTTGTACAGCCATGCTTGACAGCAAGAGGTACCACCTCCCGCGATCACCACCTCCCTCTTGTTGATGAGTCTCAAACCAACCCCAAAAGGCGTTTGCCAAGGCCCGTTGGTTTTCGAATTTCGACCATCGAGTTGCACATGGCGACGCTGCCTGTGGAGATATCCCCTCTAGTGGTGCCGCGACCAAAGCCCTCTCCAAGCGGTGCGCTTGCGAGGGACTTTGCGCGGTTCCAAAAGTCGCCGCCTGCGGCCTAGGACCTCGTTAGCCCTGGTGCGATACAAGTTTCTAGTTGGCCGCGGCCTGACGCTGCCGCAGCTCTTCTTCTCTCTCTTTTCACTGATGCGCGCGAGCTGCTGTGGATTGCCATCCGTTCCCCATAAGGACTGCCGGGGCCGACCACGAAAAGCCCAGATTTTGTTTTTAATTTAGCATTTCCTAACATGCCCAAGCCTGGTGATGAACGCACTCCTATCGCCATCGCTCGCGTTTCTGCCACTGGTGCTCCGGGGAAGGGGGCGGAATTTGATTGCGGATTAGCTAATGGGCTATTTTTACCCTCGCGTTAGGTTAGAGGAGGAAAAAGGAAAAAGCGGCCCCCCGTTTCGAGGAGCGGCCTCTCGCATCAGGCTCTCTGCTCCATTACTCACTTTTGAATTTAATTTCTGGACCGGTTGAGCGAGCCCGCATGCCTGCGAAAGCAAACTCAATCTCCCGCTATCTGCAAATCATCAGCCCGAGCCTCTCGCTCATAGCGCACTAGCCTCCCCGCCGGCCCCCCCTCTCTCCCCCATCTCCGTCAGTCCATCTGGGCGGGGCAAGCCAGCAAGCTCAGAGTTCATCTACTGAAGCTTCTTTTGCTTGACGTGATCACCGCGGGCGGGTTATGCATCCAAGCGCATGTGCAGCCGCGACCGTCGCGGCCGCAGCTCTCTCCGCAGCCCCCCCGGCGCCAAGCAAAGTGAGCCCAATGGAGCGAGATAAAAAAAGCCGGTCGCCATTGCGGCGTGATCTGTGCAATCGCGGCCCACTGGTGCCTGTCGCAGCGATAAGCGCCAGCCATGGGGGAAAACTGGGGACAGCGGAACGCGAGCATGGCACGGGGTGGTTACCAGGGACGTCTGCTTGGAGGCACGGCTGTGCGCGGGTGTCTGGGCGAGGAGGGGGCCGGCGGGTTTCAGGCGGGAGGCAAGGCCGCCGCGCTGGAAATAGAGTTAATCAGGCCCATGTGAGAGGCACAAGGCTCCTTGAGGCCGCAAACCCTACGGCCAGGCGAGCCAGGGATGCCCTGCGAGCTCCCTTGTGCCCGGTCACGGTGCCACAAGCGGCTGTCCTCCTCCCCCCTCCCCCCCCCCCTCCCGGCCGTGGCCAAGGAGAGGAGGCTGTGTGCTGTGCTTGTGCGCTCGGGCGGGGAAAGAAAATGGCAGCGAGGCTTTCAAGTGATTTGCAAGGAGATGGAGCACGAGCGAGGCACAAACCACGGGACGGATTGGTGAATTGATCCCGGCACGACCGAGTTGGCTCGCCCCTCGCCCCCCCCCCCTCCTCGCAGCAGTCCCAACCCAGCACCGCTGCTGCGCTAAACGAATCGGAGAATATAGCGCTTGCATGGATTGTCCTGCGCGTTACAAAGCTTTATTATGGTTTTGCCTGCCCGTTATGGTATCGAAAAAGTTTCTTTTCCTTTTTTTTCCTTGCTTTTTCTCTCTTCCTTTTGTCTTTCTCCTCCTCCTCCTCCCCCTCCTCCCCTGCCGGCAGCGCCCTTCTCACGCACCTCTCTGCTCCTCTTTTTCCCACCCGCGCTTTCCCGCTCATCCGCTTGCCCGCACCCGCCTCATCTCGTCTCTCCCCCATCTCCCCACATCGCGCTCTCTCGCCCCTAAGTCGCCCTCCCTCTCCATCCCACGACGCCAACTCTCGCCGTCTCATTGGTGACTGCCCGCCCTCGCCGCCTCTACTGCATCGGCATTCGGACTCTGTGTCAAGTCTTTCTAGGCCTCTGGACAACAAAGGTAGGCGCTATTGCCAACATTGCTGACTCGATTGCTGGAGATTCATCCCCTCCCCGCCGACCATCCCCTAGCGCTTGGCCGTGATGAACAACCCTTCACATCCCCTTCAGCAGGGGGGGAATCTGCCAACCGGGAGCGAAATGAACGGAGAATTCATGCCGGCTTCATTTCCCGGCTACGACCACCCGCAGGGCCAAGCTCTCGGCGCATTTGCAAACCAGGACCAGGGGCGGCATGCGCTCGGCATCAAGAATGAGGATGTGATGCCGGCACGCGTCACCTATGGAAGGTAACGCCCAGAACGTGCCCGCTTGTTCCTTGCTGACCACTAACCAGACCTTCTCCTATCCTCAAGCTACGGCGTGCTCTCTCCCATGGTCCCCAACCGCCCGCCCCTCACGCCCACCATCCCCTCCCCCGGCGTGCCGCTCCCGGATCAAGAGCGCCGCACCGCCTTCCAGCCCCCCGCCGCCTACCACCCCGGGCTCCCCTACACCCCGCAGCCGCCCATCCGGAGGAGGCGCACCGAGCCCACCCCCTACTCCGTGGAGGCGGGCCCCTTCTTCTGCCCCACCAAGCAGCTGTACAACCTCTACAGCATGGACCGCACAAATGGGTTGGTATTCCGATTCCGCGGAATCTCCCGCGCTCGATACTGACCCCCGTGTTCTCTCTTCTCTTTGCCCCTAGCTACAAGGTCAGGATATTCTCCAAGGTCGACAAGGGGTTTTTCTTGGCCGACAACGACTGGACGTGCTACCGCCGGAACTACTTCCAGGTGAGCAACGCCTTCACCGTGCAGGGCACAAACCACCCGCTGGTCGAGCCCGAGACCCCGTGCCTGATCGAGGTCGACGGGCAGTTCCACATCGTGACCCACTTCCTCCTCGGCATCAACGGGCGGGTCAGCAACTCGGAGAAGAAGGTGGAGCTCGTGCAGCACACGCCCAAGCGTGACAAGGGTCCCCAGACAACGCCCATGCCCCGGCCGATCCGCGCCGGCGGCAACCTCAACATGACCACCCTGTGCCCGCAGCAGAACATCGCCACGTTCGAGCGCATCCAGTTCAAGACCGCCACCGCCAACAACGGGAAGCGCCGTGCCGCCCAGCAGTACTACGTCCTCATCGTGGAGTTGCACGCCCTGTGCGACAACGGGCAGCAGTACCAGGTCGCCGTGTCGCAGTCGGCGCCCCTCGTCGTGCGCGGGCGCTCGCCCGGCCACTATGCCGACAGCCACGAGCGATACCAGCCGCTGACCCCGCAGGCAGCAGACGAGCGCTTCTACTCGCCCTACGGCCGCCCCGCCCCCATGGCCGCGCCCGGCGAGTACGGCGGCGGATACTACGCCAGCCCGTTTGGCCTGCCCCCCCACGGGATGATGGGCAGCCAGAGCGCCCCCACCTCGCCCATGCCGCCCGCCGGCAGCGGCCCCCACTCCTCGGTCTCCGGCCACTTCGTGGTGCCCACCCTGGGCGACGCCGCCGAGAGCGGCGTGTTCGGCCGCGGAAGCAGCGGCAGTGGCGTCGAGCTGGGCGCCTCGTCCGAGGCAAGTAGCACCGAGTCCCCCCTTGATCGCCTCGCCTCCTCCTCCTCCTCCTCGAACCGATCCCTCCACCCCCCGCCGCCCTCGGGATCCGGTGATGCCGCGTCGGTGTCGGCTGGTCCGCCGCTTGCCCCTCATCACCAGCCGCACGGCGCCCCTCTCCGACACGACCCCTACCCGAGAAAGCTCGAGACGCTGGGTGGCCCCGGTGGCAGTGGCGCCGGCGGCGGCATGGACCACCCCTACGCCTACGGCCACCAGGGCGAGAGTGACTCGTGGCAAAGCTACCCGCGCTCCATCGAGCCCCCCCATCCCCAAATCCACCCGCCCCCCTCCTCCGCCCCCTACGGGCCATACCCGTCCTCACTCTCCGGTGGCGGCCTCGAGCCCCCCCCCCACCACCACCACCCCTACTACCGCCAGCCCTTGAATGGCCCCTACCACCATGCCCCGCAAACGGTCCCCCATCTCCCGCCACTCTCGGCCTCCTCCGCCAACGGCTCGGCTCCATCCCACTCGTAATCCATCCGTAGGGGCTGGGAAAAAGAGACCTTTTCATGGCTGTAATTAATTCCAAGGGTGGCGTGGTTTCCTCCCCGGCCTCCCTTCCGTTTCTTTACCCCTCCACCCTCTCTGATTTTTATCTCCTCTCCGCTATTTCTCTTTTAATTTCTTATAGAATTATATCCTTTTACTATTTATTGATTGTCTCATGATAACCTACTGCCCCTCCCTCCCCCCCCCCCCCACCACCACTAATGATAGAATTATTTATTGACTGTTGTTCGCAATAGCGGGGGCATTTTGCTTCCAGTTCACTGCTACTTTTTCTTTTGGTGTGCTTTATTTCTTTTCTTTTTTTTTTCCTCTTAATTCAAATGTACATTATTAGCTTCTGTTATGTTTAATAGGGAAAGAATAAAAAACGGAGGCCCGCTCTTGCAATTTCTGGAGGGACCGCGGTTGGCCTGAAAGTGGGAATGACGGGGTGAGCTGCTTGGATCCAAACCGGCCCAGAAGAACGCCCATCTTCATCTCCTTGAAAATTTACAGTTTGGGAAAGGGAGGGGGGAGGGGCGATTCCTAGGGAGAGACTTCCAACTCAGCTCCGTCTATTGGAGGGTGGAGAAAGAAAAATAAAAACCTCCCAAAAAACGTCATCCTTGATTCTAGGTACAAGCTTTTTCGGTATCCAAAATGCATTAGGTAATTCCGACCCAGCTGCTTCCTCCCGTTTTCTCGCGCTTTTGATCCTGTCCACGGGAAATTCTTCCAGCATGGTTTCTGAGCTCCCCTGCTGCAATATTCAGCACAGTAGAGGGAATCTGGAGACAGGGGGAGCTGGGAACATTTTTTTTTTCTCTGGATGAAATGAGGTCCCAATCGGATTGGAGGGCAGAGCTATACCGAAGCCGTAGCCCCCAGCAGCCTGTTGCTTTTTTATCTTTGGTGTCCCCTCAAGGCGGTCGCCACTTAGTCTTATTCGTATTAATAGGACAAATATAGGAATGGCCTCTTGCTGTGCTCCTCCGTTTGCTTTGCAAACACTACGCGGCTACTAGGCGAATATTAAGAAAGAAGGTTTGAGCTTGTGCGTGCTCCACTCCCAAAGTCAATCAGCTCCATCAACAAGAGGCGGTAAAAGCAGCGGGTCGGCGCCTCGGTATTCACTGGCCCAGCATGAACCTTCTTTTCGCAGAGCTTGTAAGCAGGAATAGAGTGGGATTTTCGCTCGACTTCTCGATATAGTATATCTTGATAACAAGCGTGGGTTTTCCGGATTGCGCCTGGACCTCACCCTTGGTGATATTTTCTCACGTGGCGGACCGGTGTCCCTCTCATACTGATTCAACTCATGCGAATGAGGATAGGTGAGGATAGATGAGGATAGAATTGGTAGGCAAATGTGGTTGCTTTAGCAAGGACGTAAGGCACTCTGGAGGAAAATAAAAGCTGCCTTGGACTCCTGCAGCTCGACTGCCTCTACTAGGCTATGAGAAGTGCATCGATTTCTCAATCGTGCTTAGAATAGCTTTGTAGCAGCAGTGGACCAGATTGCTTTGATGGGAGGCAAAAATTGCTTCCAACATCAAATGACCCAAGCCTAAGCAAGCGCTATTGAAAGCATTCTCTGTGTATATTAGATCGACTCAGCATCACAGGATAAATGCCCTTTCCTTGGGTAACCATGCGGTATGACGACAACATGATACTCCATCTCCCTTGCTGAGCGCTAAAGCGGGTTAGATTACGGGGTAGATCTTTTTGCCCCCCTTTGCTCCCTTGTTAACCTCCAAAGCGCTTAGAGCAAAGGTGAGTGAGGTCAGGCGAAGAATGCTTTTTCGGTGGCCAGAATAAGGTACAAGCAGTCCCGGTGGGGGGAATCAATTTTCTGTTCATTGCATTTGATCTCCGACACCTGTCAGACGGGAGTGTGTTTTGTACAGCAACCCGGAATTATCAAAATTGGGAGGCACGAATTGATTCCTGGTTACCACGGAACTCTTGGGTCCGGAATGAATCTTTCGGTTTTCCTTTGTTTATCCGAGGGGAAGCAAGATGACAAACGGAGTGGAGATGGTGGAGAATTTATGTGAGCATTCCCGTGATAGATTTGAACCATGGTAGATGGGTCGCCACACTGCTCGTGCCTTCATATCTACACGTGGGATATTTCTGAGATTTTATTTTTAAACCAAACACAAAGAAATATAACATCGCAAGTTCTCAAAACTGAGCCGTTTACAGGCCCGAGTCGTTGTACACCAAATCATAGCCAGGGAGGGCATCTTTGGTGGCAATTTGCTTCAGGTAGGCGAGCATCGAAGCGGGATCGCGCTGTTTAAGGGCCAAGAAATAGGCGATGAGACCAGCACCGTGTGCAGCGGATGGCGTCGTTCCGGAGATAGTGTTGTTCTTGTTGCCGGGCCAGGTGGAGGGGACACTGACTCCGGGGGCGAAGAGGGTGACGCACTTGCCATAATTGCTAAATGATGCCTTCTTATCATTGGCATCGGTGGCACCAATGCAGATGGCTTTTGCCGCACGGCAAGGGGAGTATTTGCATCCGTCACTGTTATCTCCTCCAGCGACAACCGCAAAGGGTAACCCGGATTCAACCGCCTTTGGTTTTGGAATTGCAAGTCAATATCATAAAGTTGAAATGCGTCTAGAGGCTCAAACCTTATTGATGGCTTCATCCATTGCGTCGGAAGCAGACCCTCCAGCGGTTAAGGCCGCAACCGATTTGCCGTGATTGTGTTGTCTGGCGTGCTTGGCTGCCCAAGTGATACCGGCGATAACGTCGCTATTAGGTTCAAGTGGGTAAAGAGCGATAGAAGAGTATGCGAGTTGAAGGTTACCTCAACCTTGCTGAGCCGTTCTTATCAAGGACCTTCACGGCAATCAGTTTGGTCTTTTTAGCTGGAGATATAAAGTACTGAGGATCCAGCGGAAACAAAGAAATTCTGACAAATCATAGCTCAAAGAAACTCACCCACTCCATAGGTCTTGCTCCCGATAATACCTGCTGTATAGGTGCCATGCCCTAATATCCATAGTTTGTATGTTTGACTTTAGTCCTAAGAAAATTTTCGACTCTGCAGACTTACCGTGAAAATCTGTATCTCCATCCTTGGCAAAGGTTGCACCCCAGCTTGCTCTTCCTTCAAACTCGGGGTGCTGTATATCTATTCCCGTGTCAATAACGTAGCTGGTGGTCCCTTCACCAGCTTTTGGATTGAATACATATCCACCCTTGATGTCCGTTTTTTTGCGGTGTGAGATGCGCCCCAAGTTCCAAGGAGCATTGGTTTGGTTGACCTTCACATTGATGGATAGGATGCTGTCTGGCTCGATGTATTTTACCTAATTTGGAAGAACTTTTTAG
>NW_027192191.1:798962-802151 GCF_041956535.1 Calcarisporiella thermophila
AGGCAGTCAGGGTTTCTATAAGTGGGTCTCGCATAAGGACAATAATCTTGGAAATTGCCTCAGAAAAAAGTGGCACAGGATTTTTCATTACAAACAAGGAAAAATGTGTATCAATTTTTTGCATGAATAGAATAATATATAGGCAGCTTACTTAGTGTAAAAGTACAATTGTGAAATCATTCACAATTTGTATAATTACACTATATTTTGATCTACACACTATCCTGGCTGTACACGCTCCTTCCAAAAAACGGTGAAAGTTAAACCTGCTGCTCGGGAAAATATTAATTTCACGAAAATAGTCAATTTTTATTATTATGGTTCCCACAAATATTTCTATAGTTCATATCTTTCTCTAGCTTTATAAAATAGCAGAAACTCTGCATATTCTCGTAGAGAGAATCAATCTACGCCTAAATATGCCCCCCTCCCCCCCCCCAAGTGTATTTGGCTCGGCCCAATACGCGCTTCCCTCTACTTTGAATAAATTATACAATCTTAGCAACGCCTCTTCAATGGACTCTAAAAGATTTCAAATCTGATGGCTATTCCCAGATATTCTAAGTTTTCAATATTATGATCTTGGCCATGATTGTGTTAAAAGCGATATCATGTTGGAAGACGATAATAACCTTGTTTATCCCATACCAATGGTCCGAAATATTATTCCTAGAGAGTTCCAGTAACTTTGAATTCTAGTTAGTCATTGGTTGATATGGTCAGTGTCTTTTCATTGTTCCTACCGAGGCAAATTTTCATATTTGCCATAATTTAGGGTCCTTCATAACCCCCAGGGTATTCTCGCACATCTCGTAAACTATTAGCACAAATCTTATCAAGTAGCATGACAACGTTATTTAACAGTCCGCTTCTTTTATTTCTCTTCCTTATCACTCCAGCATTTTGCTCTGAGTTGAATTCTATGAGATGTACAGACTCCCTCTCTCCTCAAGCGTGCACTACTAAATATCGCACATTTGTAAGCGATTGCTCTTATTTAGCCAGAATAGTCGAATGTACACATCCACCATCCACTTATACTTTGTATAAACGGTGCATGGATCCCAGCAGATCTTGCACCTGGGAAACTCAACTGGACGCTACGGGTGGATGCATAAATGCGAAAGTGTGCCATCTGGCTCCCTATTCATCCTACAAACGAAATGCTATGCTCGTGCCGAATGGGCCAGAATGTTCTACTAAACCCGTAATCCCATCTGGAGATTGTCCTTATCCAGTTAAGGTCATTGAATGCGTAGGGCTTACTGCAATCACTAGCCCCTATTATATAACACAACCCTGTGTAGATCCACCTCCGTGCTATACTGTGAGTTTCGATTATAATAAAAAAATGTCCAGCCCTGGATGGTGGGGTGAAGTGATATGCCCTCGAACTTCCGTCACAATAACATCTCGGCCTTGTGCAATTCCTATGGCTACTGCCCAAATACCCCGGCCAGCTTAACTGTTTTGATCATTATCCTCTTGTGACAATAGCAATTAGGTTGGATTGTAATTTCAGTATAATTCACCATGATTCAAAATATTTATTAGGCATTAACACTTTTGCCAAATACATCAGATAATATGCTCACGGCTCACTTGGTGGTTAGTAGCTACTCCGCCGGAACTTGTGTCCCTGATATAAGTAGAGGCAGAAATATTATCGTAGTTGCTGTTAAATATAAGTGCTATCCCGAGCAAATTTAGTCTAGGTATCTATTAGGGTTTTGTAGACTAAAATGTAATAGCCCTAGATAAAATGATGGGTAAAACTGATCGATTTATACTTCAACCTTGAGAATAATCTGGATTACGCACTAAAAAGCATTTTACTTTTCATAATCCCCTCCTCTTCACACCACACAAACCATGAACTGTGCATATTATATAAATGAAAAATCCTTGAATTATATTAGATTTTGAAACAGCAATAAGGCTTTCTCCGAAACTAATGTCATGGCACAAAATCTAGATAGGATTTTGTGAATCAACCCTCTTGAATAGTTAAAATATTGTATGTATTCCCTTGATGTATTTGAACCAAGGTACATGGATCGGCGTACTGCTTGTGCCTTCATATCTACACATTGGTGTTTTAGGGAATTATTTTCAAACTAAACACAAAGAAATATAACATCGCAAGTTCTCAAAACTGAGCCGTTTACAGGCCCGAGTCGTTGTACACCAAATCATAGCCAGGGAGGGCATCTTTGGTGGCAATTTGCTTCAGGTAGGCGAGCATCGAAGCGGGATCGCGCTGTTTAAGGGCCAAGAAATAGGCGATGAGACCAGCACCGTGTGCAGCGGATGGCGTCGTTCCGGAGATAGTGTTGTTCTTGTTGCCGGGCCAGGTGGAGGGGACACTGACTCCGGGGGCGAAGAGGGTGACGCACTTGCCATAATTGCTAAATGATGCCTTCTTATCATTGGCATCGGTGGCACCAATGCAGATGGCTTTTGCCGCACGGCAAGGGGAGTATTTGCATCCGTCACTGTTAGCTTTTCCAGCGACAACCGCAAAGGGCAATCCAGATTCAACCGCCTTTGGTTTTGGAGATATAAAGTCAATATTTTGCAATGAAGATGCGTCTGTGGGTTCAAACCTTATTGATGGCTTCATCCATTGCGTCGGAAGCAGGCCCTCCCACGGTGAGAACCGCAACCGATTTGCCGTGATTGTTCTGCCTGGCGTGTTTGGCTGCCCAAGTGATACCGGCGATAACATCGCTGTTAAGCTCAAGTGGGTGAAGAGCGATACAAAAATTTACAAGTTGACTTGAACCTTACCTGGTGCTTCCTGCGCCCGATTTATCCAGGACCTTCACGGCAACCAGTTTGGTCTTTTTAGCTGGGAATAAACAATGACTGAGAGTCAGGCGGAACCGAATTCAATATATCAATTGAAATTTCTGCGAAGCTCACCCACTCCATAGGTCTTGCTCCCGATAATACCTGCTGTGTAAGTACCTTGTCCTAATAGCCATCGCTTATACGCTTAACTTGTTCTATGAATCTTTTCGACTCTGCAAACTTACCGTTTAAATCCGTATCTCCATCCTTGGCAAAGGTTGCACCCCAGCTTGCTCTTCCTTCAAACTCGGGATGCTGTATATCTATTCCCGTATCGATGACATAGCTGGTGGTTCCTTCGCCAGCCTTCGGATTATATACATATCCACCCCTTGC
>NW_027192191.1:805549-809170 GCF_041956535.1 Calcarisporiella thermophila
CATGCGAGTAGAGCCAACAGTGAGCTAAAGACAAGATTTTTGAGGGGCATATTTCCGTTTGATAATTTGCTAGAATGATCACCCGAAAAACAATCCTCTATTTATATTTATTCATATAAGGTTTATTCGTGATTGAACTTGATGATTTTTTTCCTCCACTTTTGGCCTATTCCCATTGCCGTATTGATTATATGAACAAACGGTAATCAAATGACACTGAGGTGGTTCTCAACTAATTGCTGACTAAACGCGGCTTGTTTATTTTTACTTTATTGGAAGCGGAATATACTAAACTTTCCGACTAAGTATCCAAGGTTTCTGTAAGCGAGAATGGTATATGTATTAAAATCTCAGAGTTTGTCACACTAAGTGGCGGCATCAAGAGGTTATCCCATCCGAATCTGCAAAAGTCATCAAGAATTCCATAGCATTGCCTACTCTCGTCGCTACTAATACTGTATCCCAGGTTCAAAGTTTTCTGTCATTTATGATTCCCATTCTCTAATATATTTGCCTAAGATACTTTTCTTATTGCCACGTATTCTTCGCATATCCCAATTATTCTAGAAATCTTTGTGTACTGTACGGATGCAGGAGTTCTCCTATAGACTGTCATCGGATGAATAAAATCAACGCTACTGATATAGGATGGATTGCAGGGATAAAATATTTCAGATTCTTGAAATAATCTCTATCCTTTGTAACATTAATTATGCAATAAATGCGCACAGCCTGATCCAGACCGTGTACCTTGTTAAATAATTTTCCATATTTGTGCAAATTCTCATCCATGTCAAAATACCCTCTCCAACCCCAGTCCCTAGATATTCTATCTTAAATCTATTTACAACTCAAGGTTATTTATTTAGGTTATGCAAAGTATCAAGTAAGTTATTTTGAATATCCAGTATATAATTATAGGTTTCGAGATACGAGAGAGTAAACATAGTTTAAATAGAATGGCTCATCTACCCTAGTTGTGCATTAAAGATCAGCTTTGTTGTAGAGGTTTAGATACTTGAGGTCCTCTCTCGTGTTGCAGTGGATTTCAGCTACTCAAATCTGGGTGCAGGGGTCTTTGGTAAATGGAAAGTAAAGAGGCCATTTGACCTGCAACAAGGGATGTGAACATAGAGGTGCCTGCGAGATCTATAGATCTTTATCGACCCAATTTGAAACAATCTCCGGTCCAGGAGCGTCAACTTAGGGACCGTGATTAATAAAGATATCTTATTTTCCATTGATAAGGGTACCAGCACACGCAGCTCTTCCGACCCGGGTAGAGTATTTTGCAAGCATTGTTATTACTATTTTCGACGGCAACAGCTAAGTAAAGCCTCGAGTCGATTTCCTGTTCACGAAATCCACTGTGAGTATTATAAGCTCAACAGACAACCATTTTGTGAGGCTTACATTGTTCATGGTATCATCCAAGGATCAATACTTTCTATTCGCAAAAGAGCGGTTCACAACAGATTTGACAGGATTATTATGCTCGCTTGATTGGTTGTCCAGTTGAAGCAGGCAATAACGGAGCTATCGAGGCAAGAATAGTGGGTGAGACCGTGATGGCTCGAGAGTGTGGCTATAGGAGACTTGTTTATCTACACCATTTTCATCCAGCATCCTCGCTAAAATCAGATTGGCTTTTTTACTATTGAAACGAGCTAAACTTGAGTTAGTAACCGGCTACTAACTCAAACAAATTGATATAGATAATATAAAAATGCGGACATGTGTGCTTTAACGATGATGTTAAACAATCTGGGGGGGGGGGGGAGACTCCTCGGACTTCCACAACTTGTCTAGCTTCATTAAGCTAGCTAGATTTCTTAAATGTGCTAAGAATGGCATTGCAACAAGAATGGATCAGAATTTTGTGATGGGAGACAACGATACTTCAAACATCAAATGATCAAGCGCTATTGAAAGGTTTCTCTATGTTCTATATTAGATCGACTCATAATCACAGGAAAAGAGCCCATTCCTTGGGCAGCTATGCGTTTTGACTACAGTATAGCTCGCTAATTATCGTGCCTAAATTGAGTAAAGCTATAAGGTACAAGGATGCTTCTACGAGGCTAGAAAGGGGATAAGCTATCCAGAAAGAGTTATTCAATTATTATTAGATCTTTGACTCCTATCAGGTAGTAGAGGTTAATTTTTGGTTCAGCTTCCAGTAGATATCAAAATGAGAACATAATTATTGATTCCTGTTAGCACTGGAGCTATTGGAACCGAAATAAATCCTCCTGTTTCTATTTGTCTAGCTGAGGAGAGCAAGAAGATGACCACTGTCAAGGTGGTGGTTACTTTATGTGAGCATTTCCTTGATAAATTTGAATTATGGTGCATCGGTCGACATACTGCCTGTGCCCTAATTTCCACTTGGAAATATATCCCCAGGTTTTATTTTAATATCAAATACATAGCAATTAAACGTCACAGACGTCTATTCAAACTTCCAATAAAGCCGTTTACAGGCCCGAGTCATTGTACACCAAATCACCGCCAGAAATCTTGGTGGCAATTTGCTTCATGTAGGCGAGCATCGAGGCGGGATCGCGCTGCTTAAGAGCCAAGAAATAAGCGATGAGACCAGCACCGTGGGCAGCAGCAGGCGACGTTCCTGAGAGAGTATTACTTTTGTTGCCGGGCCAGGCGGAGATGACACTGACTCCGGGAGCGAAGAGGGAAACGCACTTGCCATGATTGCTAAATGGCGCCCTCTTATCATTGATATCAGTAGCACCAATGCAGATGGCTTTTGCTGCACTGCATGGAGAGTATTTGCATCCGTCATCGTTCGAACCTCCAGCGCCTACGGCAATGGGCAACCCAGATTCAACTGCCTTTAGTTTAGGACGAGATAAAAATTCAATATAATGCAACGAAGATGATACTATAAGTACAAACCCTATTGACAGCATCATTCAGTGCGTTAGAGGCACCCCCTCCAAGCGGGAGAACCGCGACTGATAAACCACGATTATTTTGCTTGGCATGATTGGCTGCCCAATTGATACCGGCAACAACATTACTGTTGAGCTACAAATTAGTGAATAGAGCTAGAAAAACTGGTGATTTGATTTGTTACCTTATGCTTGCTGAGCCATTCTTATCAAGGACCTTCACGGCAATCAGTTTGGTCTTTTTAGCTGGAGATAGAAAAGGTCTATAGTTCAAGCGGAAACAATGAAATTTTACCAAATCAAAGCCCAGAGAAACTCACCCACACCATAGGTCTTGCCCCCGACAATACCAGCTACGTGAGTACCATGTCCTAAAAGCCATCGCTTATACGCTCAGCTTGTTTTAAGAATATTTAACTCTGCAGACTTACCGTGTAAATCCGAATCTCCATCGTTGGCAAAGGTTGCTCCCCAGCTTGCTCTTCCTTCAAACTCAGGATGCTTTAAATCGATGCCAGTGTCAATGACATAACTAGCGGTTCCAGCGCCAGCCTTCGGATCATACACATATCCACCCCTTGTATCAGTTCTTTTGCGGTGCGAGATGCGCACCAAACCCCAAGGAGCATCGGTTTGGTTGACCATCACATTGATGGATAGGATGCTGTCTGGCTCGATGTATTTTACCTAATTTGGAAGAACTTTTTAG
>NW_027192191.1:809431-814518 GCF_041956535.1 Calcarisporiella thermophila
TATGCGAGTAGAGCCAACAGTGAGCTAAAAACAAGATTTTTGAGAATCATATTCTCGTTTGATAATTTGCTAGCATGATCGTCCAAGAAACAATGCCCCTATTTATATACATTTATTAGAACTAGTTTTTATGATTGGATTTAAGGCTTTCTCTCTCTCTGCTTTTGGCCTATTCCCATTTCCGTATTGATTATATGATCAGAGAGTAGTCAAACGGCACTGAAGTGATTCTCAACTAATTGCTGACTAAACGCGGCTTATTTACTTTTACTTTATTGGAAGCAGAGCATACCAAACTTTCCGACCATGTAGCTAAAATTTATTTAGCGGGAATTGCATAACATTAAAATTAGAGATTACGTCACCCTAAGTGGCGGTACCAAGAGACGTTCCTTTCCGACCCTCCAGAGGACTGTTTATCGGCAATTCCATAGCGTTGCTTAGTCTCGCCGGTAATAATAACAAAAAAAAATCTCAATTTCCATGTCCTCTGTCAAATATGACTCCCTCTTCTCCAATATATTTGTCTGAGGCTTTTCTCTATGCCATATGTCTTTCACATATCCCGATTGTGCTAGAAACCAATAAATATAAGTAATAGGTGTATGAGTTTCTCCTATAGACTCTCATCAGATGCACAAAATCAGTAGTACTTATGATGTAAGTTGGATTGCGGGGAAAATGTTTCACATTATTGAAATATTCTCCATCTTCAATTAAGCAATAAATGCAGTCTGTATCAGGCCACGTGCCTTATTAAATCATATTCCATTTTTGCCTAACTCCTATTTCATGTCAAAATGCTCCCCCCGACCCCACCAACTTACAACTCAGGGTAATTTATTTTACACCATCTATCGATCAATTTACTGTGAATATAGATATGTTTTTAGGCTAGAGAGAATTGAGTACAAATAGAACGATTCGAATTCCTTGACTATGCCTTAAAGACCAGATTGGTTGTAAAGGATTGGATACTTGGACGCCCCTCGTGTTGCAGTTGATTTTAGATACTCAAGCATGGAAGAAGGATCTCTTGGTTGTATGGAGAGTAAAACAGCCATTTGCCCTGCAACATGTGGTGTAGACATCGAGGTGCCTGCGAGAGCATTAATACTTCCATTGTTCCAGGTTGAAACAATCTCCACTCCAGGAGCATATAGGTCGACGCAACGGCCATAATTGCTAAAGGGTGCCTTATTATCCACTTTATCAACGGAGCCAACGCAGACAGCTCTTTTAACGTGTGCAGGAGAATACTTGCAAGCATCTTTGTTGTCATTTCCGGCAGCAACAGCAAAGTGCAGCCCCGAGTCGATCGCCTGAACAAGTTCATGCAATGAATATTCTAAATGCAGCAGACATCAATTTTGTGAGATTTACATTGTTCACGGCTTCATCTACGGAACGAGACACACCACTCCCAAAGGAGCAGTTCACAACTGCTTTGCCACGGTTGTTTTGCTTGGCGTGATTGGTAGTCCAGTTAATGCCAGCAATAACGGAACTATTGAGGTGAGAATAGCGAGTGAGATTGTGGTGACTCGAGAGCGTAGCTATATGTGTCTTGTTTACCTTAAAGGTCCTGCGCCTTTTTCATCAAGCACCCTCACTGATATCAGATTGGCTTTTTTTGCTAACGAAATGCCCCAGGCTTTAGGAACATGTCTGGCTTAAAACAAGACCATTGTACCTACCAACACCATATGTTTTGCTACCAACTATGCCAGCCACATGCGTGCCATGACCTAAAATACCAACTGAATCGCACATTTGATAGTTTGCAATTCATTTTTCATTTTCTTACCATGAGGATCTCCATCACCACCAGTAGTAAAGGTTGCACCCCATGTCGCCCGTCCTTCGAACTCTGGATGCTGGATGTGTATGCCAGTGTCGATGACATAGACCGTTGTTCCCTCACCACCTCGGGAGTCGTATACATAGTCTTGGGTAGGACTAGTAGTAGCTCGATGCGAAATACGCACTAGATTCCATGGTGCACCTGGTTGGGTGACCATATTAGAAACGGATACTATACCATCGGATTCAACGTATTTGACCTATATATTGGATACGAGTCAGTGAGACTGGAAAGGTCATCGGAATAGAAGCCGCTTACAGAAGGGTTTTGTCGTATTTTTCTTAAGGTATCCGCACTAAACTCGCCAGAAAATCCTTTGAAGTTGCCAAGGTCGTACATGTGCTTCACTCCAGACTTGATGTTTTGATCTGATATCTCCACGCCACTTCCTTCTTTAAACACCACAATATAGTTGTCCTTCACCGCCTCAATTCCGTTATCAAAGTGAAAGAAAGGGGCCAACCCTTCCTCTTCATCCCCGGTTTCTGTCGGAATAGCAAGCGCACAAATAGCTAGAAAACAGGGGAGGAAAAAATATGAAATATATTTTTTCAGAAACATTATAATATTAAGGGTATACGTAGAAGATAGGGACAAGTTCGTGTGGAACAAAATTCGTGTGGAACAAAATTTTATATGTAATTCTCAAGGTCATTATTACTGAATTTTAAGGTTTAGTCCATCTCATGTAAGTTTCCATTTCTACCATATTGTCCATAGAAACAGCTATGGACCATGCAATATCATTAGCTTTAATGCCTATTGCTTATAGGACCTGGGTCTGGTTACATCTGCAGATCAATATTCAACGAAAAAAGCATACGGCTCCTGCATCCACACTTTCCTAAAAGAGCAGAGATTGCTCGAATCCCCAATGTATACGGGGATCACTTTATAACGTATGCACCACATGCAGGGAGGTAGAATATTTTCTATTCAAACATCGGAACAGCTTGGCGTTTAAAGATTCTTGCAACAGTTGACAGCTTGTGATATTCGTTTTTTTTTTCACTTTCTTTCTATTCTAACTAATGGGCATGATTATGGTTCAGAAAATGCACAGGCATTATCGCCTAGAATTTGTTTTATTTTTTTTTTTCTCCTGGTTTTGCTCTCAATTTCTACACTGAAGTCATCGATGAGGCATGCGTGAGTTATATGGGTGGAATTCTTTTTATCTTTATTAAATCGGAAATATATTATTCCATTTTTCTCAAAATAGTATATATACTATCCATTTACGAATTGATTTTTATTGTAGAATCTTTATAACCATATTAAAGTTTAATCTACGCAGAGTCAAATTACAAGTTTTGTATTGTTTGGTGTTGGTTATTTATTGTTGTTTTTTGGGGAGCAAACTCTTCTTAATTTTTTAAACAACCAATATAAGCCCTAAGTTTTCTCTTTTTCTGCTCCACTTTCTAATCATGCTTATTGCAGAGGCTTTTGCATTTCCCAGTAGTACGAGAGCAGAGCTCATTCTTTAGATTACTCTTTATTCTGTCATGAGTGATGCATCTGAGTGTGTTTATCTTCACAGGTTATGCTCTTATTAAGCACCCCAATTAATGAATAAGCAGTGCCCCTTCATGTTTCTTTTCAAGCCCCCCGTGTTGAAAAAGGCATCTATTGTCGAAACGGGATTTCCTTCGGTAATTGGCAAACCAGGCTGTTCTATATTCAAAGATGAAAGATTATTAAGGTACCTGGCTCTAAAATGCAGCCGTATTAAGGATCGTGCATTAATTAGGTACAGAAGGGAGAAGCCTATGAACTGTCCGATAGAACCAGCAGCAACGACTGACTAATTCAATTGTCATTTCGATCGAGGAAAATTTTTTAGAAAATGATTTTGTGCGAGAGAGCTATTCGTCCACCAATGATTCACTAAGTTTATTAACTTGCAACCCAACGCATGGCTTGTACATTCACACAATTTATCCTCAAGAGTTCACTAGTCAAAAACTGTAGAATTCCTACTTGAAAATTTCTTTGCATATGTGGCATGTTACTTTAAAAGGAATATCTTGATTGGGCTGGAGGAGAAATAAATTCGAGAATACATAGGAGAGCATTAAGTTTAAAGAATAATATAAAATTATTATGAAAACTCTTATTCTTTCGACTTTTCCCAGTCGAATCATTGTCCAGGGTTATTATATAATAGTGGACATTCGCGTTCAGGAACACCAATTGGGTTACCAATCAGGACGCGCTTCATCTCGGAAGGCTCTCTTTTCTCAATAGAGAGGAGGTAGGCAATAACGCCAGAAACATGAGGAGCGGCCACTGAACTGCCGCTGAGAATTTTTGTTTTTCCATCATTCCAAGTGGAGATTATCTCCGCTCCTGGAGCGCACAAATGAATGCACCGACCGTAATTGCTAGTGGGGAGTTTTTTTCCAGACCTATCTACGCCAATGACGCTGATAACTTTAGAAGCGCGACCGGGAGAATATTTACAGGAGTCGTCTCCATGATCACCGGCAGCAACGGCTACGTGCACTCCAGATTCCACTGCCTTTATGAAAAAATTGATATTAATCCTATTTAATGCCAATCGTAATATGTTTGCATACTTGGTTGACAGCCTCATCTATAGAGTTAGAAGCGCCCCCTACAAGAGATATGTTGATAACCGCTTTACCAGGATGGTTCTGAATTGCATGCTTTGCCGCCCAATTAATACCAGCAATGACCTCTCTGTCCAGGAAGAAGTTTAGAGACTGGAATCAAATTATGGGAGACATTAAGTATTAATGACCACCTCAGGTTTCCCTTACCGCTACTATCGAGTACTTTCACTGCAATTAACTTGGTTTTTTTAGCTATAATTGAAATGAATTAAATCAAGTGAAAAATTAATTGTATTCAAGCTGAAGTAACAGACCAACGCCATATGTCTTGCTTCCAACGATGCCTGCCATGTGCGTACCGTGCCCTATTGGTCATCAAATGGATGCATTCAATGTAGTTGATAGAGACGAATTGCATGGACCTACCGTGACGATCTAAATCTCCATCAACTGCAAAAGTAGCACCCCAACTCGCTCTTCCTTCAAACTCTGGATGCTGTATATATATACCTGTATCGATTATATATGCTGCTGTCCCTTCACCCGCACGGGAATCGTATATGTAGCCTTTAGTATTATTAGTCATGGTTCGATGCGAGATACGCACTAGATTCCAGGGCGCGTCTGTTTGATTGACCTTCCCA